>NC_134460.1:155662744-155962744 GCF_047948215.1 Lycorma delicatula
TCTCACTCTCTATATCTATCTATCTCTCTCTCTCTCTGTGTGTGTGTGTGTGTGTGGATGAGGGGCTCTCTCTCTCTCTCTCTCTCTCTCTCTCTCTCTCTGTGTGTGTGTGTGTGTGTGTGTGTGTGTGTGTCTGTTTGTCTCTCTCTCTCTCTCTCTGTGTGTATCTGTCTCCCTCTCTATCTCTGTGTGTGTGGGTGTGCCTGTCTCTCTCTCTCTCTCTCTCTCTCTCTCTCTCTCTCTGTATGTGTGTGTGTGTGTGTGTGTGTCTGTCTGTCTGTCTCTCTCTCTGACTCCCTCTCTTCCTTCCTGTGCGTGTGTGTGTTTGCGCGCGCGTGCGCTTGTGTGTATGTGTGTGCGCCTCTCTCTCTCTCTCTGTGTGTGTGTGCCTGTGTCTCTCTCAATCTCTGTGTGTGTGTGTGTCTGTCTCTCTCTCTCTCTCTCTCTCTCTCTCTGTGTGTGTGTGTGTGTGTGTGTGTGTCTCTCACTCTATCTATCTATCATTCTCTCTCTCTCTCTCTCTCTCTCTCTCTCTCTCTCTCTCTCTCTCTGTGTGTGTGTGTGTGTGTGTGTGGGTGCCCCCCCCTCTCTCTCTCTGTGTGTGTGTGTGGGTGCCCCCCCTCACTCTCTCTCTCTCTCTATCTATCTCTGTCTGTGTGTGTCTGTCTGTCTCTCTCTCTCTCTCTCTCTCTCTCTCTCTCTCTCTCTCTCTCTCTCTCTCTCTCTCTCTATCTCTGTCTGTGTGTGTCTGTCTGTCTCTCTCTCTCTCTCTCTCTCCCCCTCTTCCTTCCTGTGTGTGTGTGTGTGTGTGTGTGTGTGTGTGTGTGTGTGTGTGTGTGTGTGTGTGTGTGTGTGTGTGTGTGTGTGTGTGTGTGTGTGTGTGTGTGTGTGTGTGTGTGTGTGTGTGTGTGTGTGTGTGTGTGTGTGTGTGTGTGTGTGTGTGTGTGTGTGTGTGTGTGAGTGCCTGTGTGTGTCTCTCTCTCTCTCCCTCTCTATCTCTCTCTCTGTGTGTATGTGTGTCTGTCTGTGTCCCTGTCACTCCCTCTATATCACTCTCTCTCTCTCTCTCTCTGTGTGTGTGTGTAAGTATCTGTCTGAATCTCTCTCTGTCTCGCACTCTTGGGTGACATATTGTGCAAAATTTATTAACTTGCTTACCCGTGAAATGGCCCTGCTGATGGGTGATGAAGGGCATTTTCATTTATCGGGCATGTTCTAAAGCCCTGCCATCAGTATGCGACTATTTTCTCTGAGATACCTGAATCTGAACTGTTTCATTAGCAGATCTGATAGAGTTAATAAACTCAATACCTCCATACAAGAAGAAATAGGACTGATCTCAGAAAAAAGGATGAAAGCAGCAATGCAAAATCTGTGGGACAGACTAAAACAGTGTGTAGAACATGGTGGAGGACATCTGTGTGGTATTTAAAAAATTAAGTTATGCAAATAATCAATAAATGGCACGAATGGTACGAATATTTCTCTTGACTCACTCTGTATAAAATTATGAAATGCACTTAAATAAAATAAACGCATTTACAACAGTTTAAAAAAGCCAGCAGTGAATTCCATAACTTTCCTAGTCGGTCAAGTTATGTAATCCATTTTTCAATTCAATCATTTTAAGCTCAGTTTGCATCTTTATGATAAATGGCAAATAATTACTTTTTATTGAATAATTTGATGCCTAGAATGAGTGGTGGTCAGAAGATACAACTAAGAAACTAATGTTAACAATTCACCTATGGTGTACAGATCTTGATGTATTCATCTATTAGATAGAAAGAAAAGTACACAGTTGCTATGATACTGAAATATTTTTCTGTTGTTCCTAGATAAGCTTTCAATTCCATTAATTCTTTTTCATCCCACATCTATTGTTTCTTTAATTATTTAATTGCAGTCAAATTTCTGTAACAGTTTTAAAGAGATCCAGAATCTTTGCCATTATGAGATTTCCATTACGGAGAGAGGGGAATAAAAAAAAATACAGAATTGGATGTTTTCAAGCCAGAATTGATGTTACTTGACCTATTTTATATCATACCTAACTATAACAGCTCTAAAATTTTATTTCTTAATTTAATCTTGGTCATAATTTTTTTTACGGTATTATAGTATTCCTACTTTGATAACAATTAAATGGATTTAATGAGTAAAAAAAAAATGAACTCGCTTACCTCTACGTTGGGTACCAAGGCTATAGTTATTCACAACATATAGCACTTTTGTGATACATTAACACACTACAAAAATGTTGAAGTAAAACATGAAAAATTAAATTTCCATTTTGTTAGCAGAATATTGTCTTCTAAATCACAGCTGGGATTGTTCTTTTTAGCATGTAAAACAAAGCTAGCATGATGGAATGCATCTTTTATTGTTACTTATCACATTTTTCCACACTTTTTGCAGCAGACTTACTGAATGATGCTGATTGAATTTTTCTTTATTCTGTACAAATTCCATTTCTTCAATAAACCTACACAATATTTTCTTTCTGTAGTAACCTTTGAGACAATTAATAACTCCCTGGTCCGTTGGCTGAAGAACCCTTGTTATATTTGCTGATAAAAATAGAATGTCTATATTTTTTAATCTTGTAACATTGGTATGAGCAGTATGATTGTCTACAGGTAATAAAATTTTATGATTATTTTTAATTAATTCTTTTTCCCATGAATAAAATTAATTTTACAAATACAGTCAAACTTGCAAATATGAGTAATAAGCTGTTTTAATAAGAACTAAATATTAAAATATAAAAGGCTATTTTTTCTTAAAAAGTAAAGTATACTGATTGGATCTTATTTATATTAATTTTATAATGATTTTAATAAGGTAACAAATTAGAAACTTGGATTTTAATAAGCAGATAATGTTTCTTATAAATGTAGTTGTTAAATGTGCAACAAAAAACATGTAAATTTGACATAGAAATAAATATAATAAAATTATTAAATCATCATAAAATATTCAATTAAGGAGAAAATTATCATAGTAATGACAACCTGATGAAAACCATTATTTCCCAGGGCATTACACTCTAACAAAGATCAAGATACATATACTAATTATTCAATTTAATATGACTATTTTTGAACAGGGAGACACCATAATAGTTAAACTTGTATGGCAAAGTAAATAATGTATGCCAATAGAGTATGAGCGAATGAATGGATATTTATTTGTGTAGAGAATTTATTCCTCATCGCCAACCTAAGGTAAATAAATACTGCACTTTTAATAGCAATAAATAAAACTTAAAATAAAGCTTACAATAACCTACTATTAAATTTACTATGGCTTGTAAATTTAATGCTTCACTGTAAGCAGACGGACACTGTGAGCAGATTTCATAATTATTTTCATAGAACTTTACAAAATATTAGCCAGCAGAAACTGTTCACATAATAAATAAAACCTGTGCTTAAACTGTTCATATAATAATTCTTTGATCATCACCTTGTCATAAAATAGGACACAATTTTTGCATATAGTTGTCATTATTAGTGTCTATCTTATTACACTAAACATCTTTCTATTATTTAAAAATGTTTTTGTTCATATTTTCTGTTTAAATACATAAATTTGTTTAATTGTTCCTTAAAATTCCTTGGCATTTATATTTGTCTGAAGTAATATTATCATTTACATTTTCATATATAAAAAAGTATCGCTGAAAGAAAAGCTCTAAATATACTGTTCTCAAATATTTATATGTCAAACAGCCCATGTTCTCAATTACATGTTCAAATTATTTGTAAATAACTTTTACTTGTTATTACAAGTAGGTTTTTCCAGCGAAATTGTTTACAGATTTATTAACAGGAAACAAAAATAAAAAAATTAATTAAAAATATAAAATAAATAATTATTTTATATAATAGAATACATAATGTGCTAATGATTAGTTATTTTTATTCAAAAATCTCCCACCACAGATTAAAATCCAGTTGTAATAAACAATTACCTTTCCTTCTGGTATTTAAAGTTTATAAAGGCCTAAAAATTGACAAAATAAGATATACATTCTACATTGAACAGTAGTTTGTACTAAGTTACATCTACTACAGCTTACAATATTGCAACTTTAAGAATTTTTATCATGTTCATTTTTAAAAGATATGCTACGAGTCCTTAGCAACATCAAGCGGGAGCTGACTGATTATGTACTTCCGTTTTTATTATTCTTTAGTTCAGTCCCATTTGGATTATGGTTGCATCCCCTACTCTTCAGCGTGTCATACTGCGCTTAAGATGTTGAATGCTGTACATCACGCTTTTCTTCACCTTGCTACAGGCACCTTTAGATCAAGCCATGTTGCAAGCATACTTATTGATTGTGGTGAGTCATCACTTTGGGATGAGATGAGATAGATGCTACTAGCATCTTACTCTGCCCATCTTAAAGGACAATCAAATCACCTGTTTTTTAAAGCAATCCTCACAAACCCTCATTTACAACGATATGAAAACCATCCATGTTATACAGCACCAACGGGTGTTAGTTAGTACCCAGCATTTACTGTAACTTTTAAATTTTAACACCTATTTTCCCAGCCTATCCCTGTTCATATCTTTCATGGAGGCTCGATCCCATAAATTTTAATTATGACCTCACCATATATAATAAAAAATCCCTTACTCCTATTGTCATTCATCAAATTATTTAACAATTTCTATCCAAGATTAACCCAGACCTAGTAGTATACATAGATGGGTTGAAACAGAATGATACCATTGGATGTACTTTTGTTATAAATGGCAGAACCTATATGTTCGGTCTATCTGGTAGTACAAGTGTCTACAATGCTGAATTGTTGCCATCAGTAAGCCTTTGAATATCATTAACCCAAAATACTGTCACATCCTTATTTGTAGCGATTCATGTAGAGCATTCCAAGCTTTAGAAGATTTGTATTTTAGACATTTTGTCATCACAAAAATTCATAAAGCAATCACTAAGTTGAACTGTCATAAAACTCAAGTGAGTTTCTGCTGGATCCCTAGCCATGTAGGAATCCCGGATAATGAACGTGTGGATTCCATTGCTAAAATGAAGGTGAACTCACCTGAAAGATGGTTGGCTACACGCCAACCATCTTTCATTACTCATGTTACTACTACCAATTTTATTAATTCTGTTAAATACACTCTTTGAGAAAGTGGCAGGGTGACGGACTGCTGCAGTAGATAATAAACTCCAACACATCAAGGATACTATGCTTCCATGAAACTCTTCATGCAGGAATAGCCATCAAGAGGAGGTTATTATTTGCTGTTTGCAAGGAGGAGACATAAACCTTACTCATGGGTACCTAATGAATCAGACCAATGCACCCATTTATGATTGCTGCAACTGCCAATTAACGATATACCACATCCTTGTGGACCGTGTGTGTAATGCACATACACACACACACATTGAACATTTAAATTAGGAACTAACATCCAAGTTATTCTAGGAAATAATATGATGATGTGATCTAATATTTTGTTGTTTCTTAACACTGTGCGACTGAACTTGGCTATTTAATAAATTGTAATTTTTTTTTTTTGAATATTATATTACATTTGTTCCATGGCACTGATAGTGTGAAAGCATTTCTTGCCCTCCCAAAAAAAAAAAACAATGAAAAACACTACCGCTACATATCTGCATATACTTTTTAGCAGTCACGTGAATTTTAATTTAAAAATGTTTAAATTTGAACTCGGTTAGTTCTAATTATTCAGACATTTATTTATTTAATTTAGATTATGCAGAAATCTTTTAACGGTTTAATTTTTGTTGTAGATGGAATTATTACCAGAGTTATTAGCACATTGTATATCACAATCACAAAATAACCAAGGTGACTCAACATCATCCGATCGAGCAAATGAACACCGCAACTTCCTTCACCCAGAATCTGCTGCAATATTACCAGCAATACAAAACAGCAGCAGTAGTAATACTAATAACAATAGTGTGCAGTGTATGTCACCAATGTTAACACATTCACGAAGTGTACCACCAACATCAGCAAGTACACCTTATAATTGGCCTGCAAGTCCTATCCTCCCTCCAATAAGCAGTAGTACCCCTCATCTTGTACCAGAACCACTTCAGCCTCAGCCGAATAGCTGAGTACCGGCCTAGTCAATGGAGGAACAGGCAGAGGTGCTTATTTAGGTAAGGTTAGGACAGAACAGAAAATGGACAAAGTTCAGGTATTTTTTTTCTTTTGTTACATGTTGCTCCCTCTTTCTGAAACTCTATCCCCTAGATCAAATGAATTATTATTATATTTTTAAACAAAGTGTCTTGTTCTTTGTTTGTTGATAATTGTTATTATTAATTGTAAGTTTAGTTAATAAAATAGTTTCTTAATAGTTAATAAATGTTTCTTAATACAATTTACAGAAGGCTATAAGAAACTATTTTAAGTACTGATAAGTGTGATAGTTTACTATGAACTTATAGTAATTATTTTTCATACGTAATTCAGTCAGAGAACTGGGTTACTTCATCAGAGTAATTTAAGTTATTTGTAATATGATGTTACTTAGAGTAAATAGTTTTTCTTATCGTGCTTTAATAGTTTGTTGTATTATCCTTGAAAATCATTCAGCAATCAAAGTTAATATTTCTTGAAACATTATTAAATAATTTTAAGTTCGATCAATTTCTTATCACTCTTATCAGATTATTTCTTTTAGCTTTTTTTACGTTAACTAAAAATAAATATAAATTAAAATTACGTAAGAAAAAGGTACATGTACTCAAAAAACTATGAGTTTAAACATGATTTATTGTAAATTTTATGCTGCTAGTATGATGAATACTTTATCCTGAAGTATTATCCTCAGTGACCACTTTTATATCTGCACTTAATTATTACGTACTCTTTATACATAAAAGGTGTTGTTTTTTTTTAAATGGTAACCTACATTAGGTCAGTTGCATTCATCTAATTACATAGCTGCAAAAATTAAATTTGTTTATTTTATAAATTCATTAACTATGATGTGATTCTAATTCATATTTATCTTTATTTAATTTATTCTTATTCATACTTATCAAACTTCTGCATTATTTAATATAATAAATCCTCTATTTTGAATTATTTAATTACAAAAATATTCAGCCTATCGATTCTTTAAATTAATTTTTATAAAACTTTAAACTGTAAATTTTACCTAGTTGTCAATTAATTTTACCAAGCAATCTTTGTTGTAAGTAATAAAAAACAATTTAATAATATAAGAAAATATTATTTAATAAAAATGGAATGATATGCCATGATTTTTTCTGTAATTAAATAAATAATTGAAATTTTATTTCTAATGATGAGATTGATATTGTATTTATATTTAATTATATAAATTTCCTTTTATACACAGTACCAATTTTTTATAGATTTAGGATTATTGTTTTTGTATGTATTTTAATATATATATATATATATATACCAATTTTAATTTTATTAAATTTCTGCACATATCGTCTAAGAACACCAAAAATCTATGTAATCCTGACTAATTATATTTTTTATATATTCATCCCTTTTATATCAATTCATATAATTTTAATAATTATACCAGCAGTATATACAATGTTAATTTATATTTTATGTGTGTAATTTGAATTTATTATTCTTTATAAATAATACCCAATTATTTCCATGTGTGTTTTGTGTATAAAATAGTTTATTTTCCAAAAGTAGCATAATTTTTTTTTTGTAATGATTAAGGTCTGTCCCACTCATGGCAACCCTAATGAGAGATTGATGGTACATTTCGTACTACTTGGCAGCTTTCTAATTACAAACCTCCTGTTTATGACAACGTATGTTTTGATAGTTACAAATTGCAATTCGCAATTTTATTTCAGCACATATGATTGATTATAATTACTCTTATCTATATTAACCATTATAATTAACTCTATATTATCCATTCTATTATTTCATAAGTTTTATTGCAAGCACATTTATTCTTGAAGGAGGAATATTCTAGAAAGATATTGTGCTGAAAAAGATTTATAGGTATATCAACTTTATTAATAGAATTTAATAACTTTTTTATTAATGTCATATTCTAACATTAAAAGACAAGTAAATATCAAAATTTCACTTTTACCAAATAGAAAACAAAGCTCCTTGGTTAATGCAAAGTTTTATAATACATATGTTTATGTATATTGTGGCAAAATCTTGCAGTTAAAATCCAAAATCCTAGACTACAATTTTTATTGTCAAATTTTTAATCGGCTAATAAAATATTCTACTATTATCATTGTAAAGATCTCTGAGAAAATATGTTTTTAATGTTTAGAATTTTTTATTTGATTCCAAAGTATTGCATTATTTTTAACATTGTAATAATAACTTAAAAAATAATTTTTATATGCAATATCTATACAACAGTAATTTTTGGTATAATATCTTATTTCAAATTTACGTGAGACTTAAATTGGCAAAGCACTTGCAAGACTACATATGGCTAATTCATCAACCTGCTTCTTAACAGATGATACCCCAGAAAATATATCATTTAGAAATAAACAGTTTTAACAATTAGTACCTAGAACCATATATAGTTTTAATTAAAAAATTGTTTCACTTTATTTTCTTTTTTATGAGAAAATGAATTCTCAAAAATGAATTTGATTCATCCAAAATTTCTCCAAAATGAATTTGATTTATGATTTAAAAACTTAAAAGATTAAAATTGTGACTATAGATGTTTGCTAACATATTTTTTTGAAACTGTTAACAGCTCCTTTTATTTTGAATGTGGATATTAACACTTTAAATTACTTCATATACCAGACCCTAGTGGTCTGAAAGTATGGTATCACCTCATGTTTTCCCATTAAAAAGACTTAGGAACATCATATTTTAGGTCTCATTCATCTATTGAAAAAAAATTGTTGAAAAATGTAGAACATAAACAGAGGTTCTATTTACCAGTTCGTTTGTAGAAATTCGTTTTAATAAAGCTATTATGCAAAAACAAAGCCTGGAGTTTTATAAACACTGACATTAGAAAATTATAATGTAAATTTTAGTTCAGAAAATATCTCCAAGTGACGCCAGCAATTAATTTCATGTATAAGCTTCAAGCTTTGTGGCGAAATCATCAAACAAAAAAATTAACTTGATATATGTTTCATTGATAACTTTAACTACAAAAAGTGTGGATAAGTACATTTGCATTAGTAATAATATATTGTTCATATATCATCACTTAAGATAAAAGTTATAACTACCCAGTCAGATCGAAAATTGTTGCAAATGATACAGCACTGGATTTATAATAGAACTGTGTACATTTAAACTGAAAGTACCAATGACCAATCTTCCAATTGTTGTAATCCTTTATTTATTTATTCTTAGTTATTATTATTATTCTAATAGAGCATTGCAGCAGAATGGCAAGCATAGGCAGTTGCATGCATATTATTGAATGTCACTGCTGTTATTCTTGTTAATTAAAGTTAGTGCCACGCTTTAATGATTATGATGATATATGATATGTTGTATGAATCTGACAGAGATCATGAGTATAATTTGAATGGATTTAGTGATATATGTGACACAATTAAAAAACCCTGAGGAACAGAATGATGAGTGAGACTCGCCTAAGTTTTATTAAGATGTGGTTATATCCTCTTTATAGAGAATATACTCAATATTTAATTGGTTCATGCTTATTATGAAAGCATTCAATATTCCAAAACATGTTTTTACATTCTGTTAAGAACTTTACAAGCTGGTTTTGACAAAAAATAAACCTACATGACTAACTAAATCTAGGCATAAGAAATTGGAAAAGGGAACAGATAATGTGGTTTTCACATCTAAACAGAATGTCAAAGGAGACTGCCACAAAAAAAATTTCTTCAAATTACAATTTACAGGAAAACATAATGTAGGAAGACCATGAAGGAAATATGTACCCAAACAGCCTTTGCAGTCTAGTCCAAAATGTTAAAAAAGAAGATATTGACCTAATTTAAAAAAAACATAGACAAACATTCATAAATGCAACACTTTAAACAAATTATGAAAATTATAGTAGAATTGTATATACTGATTTGTGACTTCATTGGCACTGATTATTGAATGATGTGGTGAGAAGCAGTTGACTTCATTGCAATATGGAATACAACCTGATATTCTATAAAGCTTGAGTGTTTCCATATGTTATTTTTTGGCACGGTACAAATTCTTGTGAAATGAACCGTATGACTTATGAATCAATCATTGTAAGTAATGTAAACAGGAATGTATTACAGGCTCAATCACCTAAAATATCACAATTAGTGGTAACTAATCATCATTGCTCAAATAAGAATTCAATGAAATTTTATTGCTAATGTATTTTTCAATAATTTATAATTTTCTCCAGTTCATCAACCTTTGAGAAGGAGATTTGATGAATCAACATGGCACCATTATGTTATGCTTATTTTGCATGTTTGCGAGTTTGATGTGATTTCATGGGATGTGGTTACTTCTTCTTTCGTATTTCCGGTTGTAAATAATTACAGACCGTAACCTTAGAAACACCTGCGATCCCTGAAAAGGCAGCACAGGGGAAAGTACCAGGAAATTTGTCCTTCAGAAATTTATGATCGGGTTATACTCGATGTGGCAGTGGTGGGCTCAAAATTGCTGGAATATAAGTTGCAAATGTTGTATATGGGGAAAGGCAACATTTTCCAATATATCGAGGTAAATGTTCATAAAGGAAAAATGAAGTGATCTCACCACTGTCACTTGTTAGACATTAATTTTCAAAGTGTCCTGTTGTGCTCAGCATTGAAATGGGGGGTTTTCTGAACCCCATAATCTGATGTTTTATTTACCTTTAAAAATAAATGTAAAGTAGCCTCATAAGAATGAGCTATTTTATTAAGATAATTGTCATCATCAAACAAATCGAGCAGAATTTTTACGATTAATCCTATCTTCTAGTGTGATAGGTGGCACTACTTTACAAGAACAAATTTTGAAAGGTTTCCTTAAAACATTATGAATAATTGAATGAGGAATGTTTAATTCAGGTGCTGCTTATTGTGTTGACTTGTGTGAACTGTAGAAGTTCTTAAATAATAAAACAATAAGTACTTGTTATACTATTTCAGCATTTTCCCCTTGCAACATTTCATGTGTCCAACAGTTTCCAGTCCTATTCACAAGCTTTAATTGTGGTGATCTTTAAATCACGTTTTACAGTTACATTGAACCAGTATCCTATTCTTTCAAAAAAAACCAATCAATATATTTTCAAATTTTGTTTAATCCAGTGTCACTTGATGGACGTCGATGAAGATTTGGTAGCGTATTCATTAGAATTTGGTCGATTCAGTTTAGTACTTTTTTATTCCTCCGTTTATGTGGTATTAAAATAAAATTATTAATTTTATTTGTAACTATTATGTACTGTAATAAAATGTATGCAATTTACTCACAATATGGTACCAATTTATCTATGCAGTATAAATTATTAATAAATGCTGGGAAAAGGGACAACTCCCACAGTTCTTCAGAACTGTTATGAGAAACAAAAATAACCAAACCAGTTGTATTAGTCAACATGTTGGGACAGGATAAAAACAGAATATCGTAGTGAATTGATGAATTCAATTCAAAGAAGATCGCATTAATGAATTCGAAAATAAAAGTAGACGTAGCAACTTAATATTTAAAAGCTTACTATAACATGAACGATGCTACTTATACATCTATTGTGCACAATTACTGTCAAAAATTTTATGAGGCTCTTGATAACCACGTGCATGGTTTCATTTTAAATGTGTTTTGTTTAATTTTAGGTTCCTTCTTTAGAGGAATACTTTTTATATGAGTTTGATGTGCAAAAATGACTTACGAGGGGAAGCACAGAAAATGTTGTGATGAATGATTCTGTTTAGTAGTAGAAGCATCCTACAGCTGTTACAAAATTAAATCCAGGTTCCTATAAAAATTTAAAAAAAAAATTAAAGGTGTAATTATATAGCAAATTAAAATTTTATTGTTACAATAAAAATAAAAAGTAAAAGAGTGCTTTATTAATTATCCTTTAACAGTTTCTTTCTTTTTATTTTAATTCTGAAGTAAAACAGAAAAGCATCTAGAGAACTTTACAATGCAGTGCGATCACAGCATCAACATGATTATGATGATTAGCTAGCAGCAATCCCAAAATAGTGTAAACATAACTTTACAGGCTGAGGATAGTTTATAAAATAAATATATATATAAATAAAAAATATTACCATCACAATGAATTCTTTGAACTTTGATTATTTAATGATGCATGTATGATTCATACTCAAAAGCAAAGTGTCAAGAGAGATATTACAAGCATAATCGTGTAAAATTCAGTTCACTCTGTGTGCTGCAAACATTCATACACAAAATGTCTCAGAAAGGAATCATTTTCTATTGTATGCTCTTCTCTGGAAGCTTTTAGTTATAAATACAGATAACATAACTTAATGTATATACAAAATCTTATTATATTTGCACCATTCTACTGCTACTAAAGTTTTAATTAAACTAATCCTGCGCTCAGCAATCACAAAGAAAAGATTATCAGCAAAAGGAAACTATGAAAAGAGTAGAGAGATTAGATCTCTTATTCCAATTGGTACATAATAAGCACTGTCCAAGCACTCAGCCCAATTTGTATGTATTGATAAAAAATGATGCTGTAATTTAATTTTTCAAAGATATAATGCAGCTCCTTCATCACAGAATAATAATACCTTTTTAGTTTAATCACATTTCATCATGCTGATTAATCTGGCTCTCACTTAGTTCATCAAATCTATTTTCCATTTTTCACTCATAAAAAATCTTTTGATCTACTTTTTTTTCAAGAAGGTCCCATATCCCTGGACAAATATACATTGAAGACTTACTATGAAATATTTTTATACATTTCTTCTTAAGAATTATTTATCCATTGGATTTGTGTGTGCACCACCTGCTGAAACCAAAAAAATATGCATTTCCACCCTTCTTAAAATAATGTGAATCATCTCTGGAGTAATGGTTCAAAAGGCTTCCTAAACAATCACAATTTTTCATTTTATATATAATTATGTTGAGATATTTGGGCCTTTATTCCCCACAATCAGTAATCGGATATGGTAAGGTCAGTGCTTGGTGGTAGTCATTGCAATTAGGCTTAATTTACTTGTGAACCACAGCCAGTTAACTAGCACGGAGATTATACATTTAGGAAATTATGCACTCAAGCAAAATGAGGTGAAGCTTCATCTTCCTGTATTCAGACATATTCCACGATTCCCTTGTTTTAGAGTTGATGCATTAACCGTCTTTCCATAATTTGCAGATAAGAATCACCATTCATGTATTCTTTAAAATATTATGATCCAAACAAATAATATGATATCATCCCAGCTCCTTCCATGAGATGTGATATATTCTTTTCCAGCTTTCACCCATAATGAGAATTCTCCATAGTCCAGAAAATTACATTCCTGCCTCATGAACTGCAATAAACTGAACATTCAGAAAACAACATTCTTGTTCAGGATACCGCATTTAAAATCATGCTAATATGTCTTCTTTCATCCATTATGCAGCCTGTCTTTAATAGTATCAGAAGCAAATGCAAGTTTCATTTGTTTCAAATTTAATATTAATTTAAATTAACATTGCTATGTTGGTAAAATAGTATGTCAGTGTAACTGTTGAAGAAAGTTACAAAAATAAAATTACACATAGCTTGTTTTTGCCAGAAGAAAATTGGACTTTATTTTTAACAGTTTTACAATTTTCTTCTAAATAGTAAGTCTTTTGAGAGTAAAACTCTCTGTAGCCAGAATTTTACTGGCTTATCCGAGTAAGTTATCTAATTCTGTGGAGATTTTTTGAAATTGGCGCAAAGATTTAGTTGTAGTAAAGTTTTTTTAAATTTAAAAGTTTTCAAAAAACTTTATTTAGTTTAAGAATTTTTTATATTTTATTTGAGCGCGACAGGAAAAATTTTAGTAACATGTGTTGGGGGGCGGGGGTCTCCATTTAATATTTTTATATTCTTTGTAACTACAGAACTGCTGTACCAATTTTCATAAAGATTTTAGTTAATTTCTCTTCTGCGAAAATTGTATCTACGGGCTAAAAATATCCACACTTTTTCCAAGCCGACATTGAAAGTATTTATGAAACTCAAACGAGATGTAAAATAAAACTGTTTGAATATTTTCAAATGTATATTATATGAATAAATTAAAATAAAAAAACTTAAAAATTACTGGAACAATTTTTAAAATATGTAATTTATTTTAACGCAATTATCTTGTAATGTGTTATTAAGGATAGTTGATGCTTCAACTTTATTGAATTACCGGAACTGAAATGTTTGTAACTATTGTTATACATACCAAGAATTAAGGTGATATCTATTAGTAAGAAATAAAAAAAACATATATATATAGCTGTTGGCCTAGTTTAACTCTAAACTCTGAATTTCAACAAATCCTTTCTTAATCCACACTTGCATCATAAGAAAAATGTGTATACAAATTTTTAACAATTTATCTTTATTAGTTTTTATTGTTATTTAACAATAGTATATTGTTCCATTCTCCAGCTTCCTTCTTTTGCTAGACAAATAGCTATTTGTATATAGTAGAGACAGATCATATCCAGCGTTGTTCCATGCTTACCTGTAATATCCCACTGCAACAGCAATTGAGTATGGCTGTCTTGCAACACTCAATGTCTTTTTGGAATATTTGTCTCCTATTGTGAATTACTGTTTTATATGATGTATTCTTAGTGCAAAAACCGTTGTCTTATGAATATAAGGTTGTAATTAAAAATACAAATGGTATTTTTAAAATTCTTGCATTTCACAACAAACATCTATCTCTACTTTTCTCATAAACATGGTCTACATTTTTCCTTCACTATGTTTAGGAGTAAGGTAAATTATGTTTACCATAAAAAATGTATATTTCCTCATACTTTTAATTGTTACAACTGGTGATTTTTTTTGACATAGTCTTTTTTTAAGAGTTTTAATTGTCAAAGGTAGCACAAGGCTATTGCTGAAATTGTAGTTATAGAGCAACCTCTTCAGTGGGAGTCGCATGTCCTAAAGGTAAGCCAAAATTCTATGGCGGAGGAAAGTTGATTGGTTGTGAATTAACTAACATCATTAAGGTGTTCATTACTCTCACCATTTTCTTCGTCTTGCATCTGTCACGGCTGGACCTGGTTAGATTTCATGGGATGTGGTTACTTCTTCTTTCGTATTTCCGGTTGTAAATAATTACAGACCGTAACCTTAGAAACACCTGCGATCCCTGAAAAGGCAGCACAGGGGAAAGTACAGGCCTCTTCAGTCGGACAACTGTAACTGACATGAAACAAAAGAAAAGGAACAATTGCCTAACGCTGAGGGCAAGATGGATGAATTAATCAACTATGGATGAAAAAACACAGATTACGCAGACAGCTTACAGACCGAAAACTGATTTTTTTTTAAGATTCTTGGTAAAGTATTTGGATCTTACCTACTAAATTCACCGTCAAACTTGAAGTCCTCTGGTGTCATACTTAATGGTATCTCTGTACACCATCTACAATGTAAAGGATTTACAAATTTTACATTCTGATTGTTGGAGTCTTTTCGGTGTTTTCATTCGGTATCACATCCGTCCATTACCTAACCGCGATAGCGTGACTCCCGGCCTGATAATTTCGTTCACCAAATCAAATAGAACGTATGTAAGAATCTCACCTTCTGATTATTGGAGTCTTCCGGTGTCATGCTCGGGCCTACCCCCAAAAAGGGGCAGAACAGCCGATGGTAGGCCCTGGGCATAGTTTGGGATTATCCGATTTCTTGTCTTATCAATCACGGTGGTTCGTCAAGGACATCGTGAGGCCTTACACCCTGTAGGCAGATATCTCTGAAATCGGACACAGTGGACTCTCGCAGAGTCTACTATGCGTGCGCAACAAATGTAACATTAGGCTTGTTTTGGAATAGAATGGTCCATTTCTTCACAGATATTTTTGAATATAAAGAGATCAGCTTTGTTTGTTACTAATGTTCGTATGATTTGTTTTTTGTAATCTTTGTTTAAATTGCCATGTAGACTTTAAGACTACACGAGTACATTTTTGTTTATAGTATACTGGAAACTTGGGTATTTTGAAGCCATTCTTTTAGATTGCAGAGGTTTCTTTTTTCTTTTGCTTATAATGTCATGATTTCTTATTCTCTGGTTCTGTGTCCTCCTTGACATGGAGTCTTTTCTGCGTAACATGAGAATTTCTGCTACGTTACTATTTGCTTTCAAGTTTTGTGTCCTTTACTCTGATACTGAAAGTGTTCAAGAACACTTCTTAACTTGTTTGTTTTCCTTCTCGGCTAAGTTAGTATGTAAATGTTTTCTAACGTCTTGAAGGATATTTTTTTGATTTTCTTTTTTGAGTTAGTAAGGGTTGCAATATTGAAACTTCGTTTTATACCCATTAGAGCTTCCAAAAATTATTCCGATAAATTTTACCAAAAATTTGTTGCAGTGGCTTGTATTTTTCCCTTGTCGACATAAAAAAGATTGATACGGTGGAAAAATCTTACTACTCTAACAGTCTGTGTTCGTACTTGTCTCACTTTGTCTCCGTTTTTTTCTTTTTTCATATGAATCCCCACTCTTGCCAATCATTTTGGAAAAGTCTGTACAATTTATTTTTCAGGTGATGGATTTCATTTTTTGTTTTCTTTTTACAAAAACCAATATCCGGGTCACCAATAGTTAATCAATGCGATGAGATGTAATCAGTTGAGAAAGTGTAGCGATGGTGCAAACACGACTGTCATTCGAGACAAGAAAAAAACATTGTGAACTGATATTGAACATATGAAAATATCTCTAACGTACGACGTACGATGACAATGGAGGCGGAAATACGGAAATGAACCGTCTACTCGCCTTGAATCTTCAGGACTCAATGTCTGATGTTGGCTATCATTAAGAGGACTGAGCGGACCGTTTCTTTCAAGGTACAGTTATTGGTCAAGCTTAATTGGAGATGCTGGACAAATAAATTGTACAATCCTTTAGGGCTTTGTTAAATGACAATTCATCTATAATTCAATAAGATGGTGCCCTACCCGCTTTCATTCAAATGTGTGCGCCTACTTTAAGAACACTGTTCTGTGACGTTGGATTGGACAAAGAGGCCCTGTCAAGAGAATATTCCTAAATCGGAACATATTCGTAAACGGTATCTGAAAAGGGAAGACTCTTTTATAACCTCTATACAAAAAACAACAATTTGATTTTACAAAGGACCTATGGATGCCACTGAAAACCGTCAATTCTCATCGAAAATAATACTTGTACCAAAAACTAATCTTAATATTAACATAAATTTAAATGCGTTACCTTATTTACAAGGACAACAGAATCCTGATTATCTAAGTAATTGTAATTTCATTTTATTTATATTTTTATATGTATGTCAACATACCGGAATGGAATGGAATGCAAAGTTGACGAGAGTTTATTTCTCCCTACTTATCGCAGAACCTGGACAGAGTCCCTTGCTGCTGGATGATTCTAATCGGGTTTGTTTTTTAAAAGGGTTATTTTAAATAGCGGGTCTAATTTTTCAAGTTTTGTTTATTATTATTTAGTTAATTTAAGACGGATTTAGTTGCATTCCAATCCGTTGTTGAACCGGCGTTATCGAACCCATTTTATGGGCCGACCGCGGAAGGCTAGGCTTATGAAGCCTGTCCTCCCGACGTAATTCCCCTTCAGACCGTCTACTGAAGTCCTTTCGGTGCTAACGCTTCATAGGCTAGCAGGAATACGCCACAACGGGGCACTAACTATAAGGAGGGAGCAATGCGACCCCTACTCCGGAGGAGTCGCAATTGCTGGTTTGTTTTACTCTACTTGTAAGTTTTAAAAGGAGAGGTTGTGTAGAAGCTCTTCATCCGCTTCTGCTATGGCTGCCCTTCAGGTCGCATCTCTGCTGGGCTCTGTTCCGGACTCTCAACATACTCATAAATATTGTATTAATACTCATAATTTAATTTACATATTTGTATTTCACACTATTATACATTGTATATAACTTATTTGCAATTTCTAATCATGTTATTACTTGTAATATATTAGCGGTAACTTCATTTAGATTGTTGAAAAAATATACCATTATATAATACATTCATTTGCAATTATAACATTATTATAATTTTCATATTATAATTGTAATATTTCACTTTAAAGTAAATAAATTATCATATGATTTATGATGGGAGGCAGTATATTATCTAATGACAACTTGTTTTATAATCTTTTAAAATTTTTTTTCTTTATTTAAAATTATATCTGAATTTTTTTTTTTAATTAATATAATAAATTATCAACATAATAAAATAAAAACAACTTTAAATAAATAAATTAATTATCACCATAATTTATCGCGGTTGTAAGTAACTTAACATCAGACATTAATCTATTTATAACAAAAATACAGGAGTTATGAAAACAGTAGCCCAATATTAGTACACCGAATAAATAAATTGTTTGTATTGTATATATTAATAAATATGTTTTTATATTCATAGTTTTGCGATAATGCTACAGGATAATGTTTAATCGATACATTTTTTCTACAATTATTAAATGTATTAATATAATTATCGGTGTTATCAACGTACTGAATACTTGGAATATTAGCAACAACTGAATAATTTTTTTTTTTGTACCGATATCTTTAATGTTTTTATTGGTTATTGTTTTCCATTTTACATATTCCAGACCAACCGGAATACGTTATCACAAATCAACAAGAAAATATGAAATTGCTTTACCACAGACTTTAGCAATTTCGACAAGAGAAATACGGCCGTGGCTCTTACCAGCGGTAAACACAAGATTGGATCTCTCTCGTAAAGAAATAAAAGAGAAGCCAGCAGTAATCATCCAACAGAAATTTCTATCAATCGTCAGTAGTTACAAAGAACACATAAACATTTATACTCATCAAACTCTGTGTTCAGTGTTCGATGCTCCATATATGCAAATGGAGAAGGCCGTTCTTTGAAAGTTATGCGTTGATATTTTGTAAATGAAATATAAGGATCCTTTACACCCCTACATATGACGTACCTGATGGTGATTTAATTCCTATTTTATATTTTAAAGATTTGATGAGGGCTAACGAACTTAGAAGTTGATGCCCCTATAATAGAAAAAAAAAGTGGTTTAATTTTTATTGTCTTAATAGGTAAAGGGGACAAATATTTCATACCTCAACATTTACTTGAAGGGTAGGTAAATTTGAAAAAAATAATTTAATGCCCCTGACAGTAAGATGCTTCTGACCAAGTTAGGTTTTGTTAAAGACCACATAAAATGGTATCCGATTAAAACCTTTTTTAATTTTTTTTTTCTAGTATGTAGATTCAGTCACATTCTTATACCAATTAGAGGATTTAACTACTTTAGTACGTCACTTAGGTTACAGATTTTTGAAATTTCATTCGGGGATGGGGAATTGTAATATGCCTAAATTTTTTGGTAAATTATCATTTTCCTTTACATCTGCAGAATAAATTACCCGATATTTTAAAAATGTTGTATGTCTTCTGAATACGGGTCATTGATGCCATTTCATTCTTTTTACAATGATAGCAGTCATGGTTACTTGTGTTTCCCATCAATTTTTTTCCATTTTATGATTTTTAGTCAAGTAACCGGAGGCTGATGCAGCCAATCATGTTGCACATACAATAAGAGTGGCAGTGGCTGTATTTCTTGAGCCGCTTTTGATATTCACATTAAGATTACACAGACACAAAAAATCAAGTAGATTTGTTACAGAGAAAT
This sequence comes from Lycorma delicatula, assembly GCF_047948215.1. NCBI lineage: Eukaryota > Metazoa > Arthropoda > Insecta > Hemiptera > Fulgoridae > Lycorma > Lycorma delicatula. The sequence goes on from NC_134460.1 coordinate 155,682,639, forward strand.
TCAATCAATTTGAACCTATAAACTCACAATTTCAAGGAATTCTTTCTTAGTGCGCACTTACACAGTAAAAAAAACGTGCATACAAATTTCCATCAATTAATCTTCAATAGTGATATTAGGATGTTGATTATAAATGACTCGCATGTTATTTTATATTTATAGAGATATATGTGCATACAGTTTTTAATCTTCTTTCTCAATTACTTCTAATAAACTCTCTAACTTAATGAAGATCTTTGTAACAGTGTCTTAAGCTTGTAATTTTAGTTTATTATGGATTAATAAACTAAAACTAAAAAGTACTGAGTGTTTTGCGCACTAGATAGTTTAGTATCTCAAACCTCAGGGTATGTGAGTCGCAGTGGGTCAAGCCGAATGTCGTTTGACAGCTGGCAGTTGAAGCGAGTAGATGTGCAAAAAATGTTGGAATTCTTATACTTTAATGTAAGGTATTGCGCACTGTGAAGATGAGTGGAATTTCTGCAAAACTAATGAATATTTTACAATTTTATTTTGTTAAAGACGCAAATGTTACATAGGCCTGTGAAGAAACTGGCCTGGAGTCAAAAAATGAAGTATTAAAATTTCGGTCTGTTGTTTATAGGCAAGATATGTTACCAAAAGCAACAGCCAAAAGATTGTTCAGTCGCTTTTGTTTTGGGAATTCTGATGTCAAAGATGCTCCTTGCAGTGGATGACCAAAACAGAGAAAGTGAATGATATTTTGGCTAAGTCCAAGCATGCAAACCTACATGACATTGCCAGTGACCGAACAGCCATCACCAAACATTGTTAAACCATCGGAGAAAGCTGGCTACAAAAAGAAGCTTGACGTTTGGGTGTCACATGATCTGACAAAGTATGATAGACTCAGGCATGTACTGTCGACAATTAGCACGTTTAGTGCAATCATGCAATGCTAGGTGCTAGCAATTCAAAAGAAACGACTTGGATCGGTCAACAGAAAGCCATACACCACACCTGGCTGCCAGACTGCATACATCTTTAACGACCAGTCAGCAACTGAGAGAACTTGACTGGGAGGTTTTGTGCATCCATCATATAGCCTAGACCTAGTACGATCAGCATATCATTGTTTCAATCTATGCAATAACTCCCTGAACGGTGTTAAATTAGTTTCAAAAAAGGCCTGTGAAAACCATGTGTTGAAAAATTTTATGAACAGAAATTACAGATGTTTATAGCTCAGAGTATATGGTGTTGATGGAAAAATGGCAGAACGTTATCGAAAAAAATTGTGCATGTGGTCTCAAAATCTTATTTTTCAATAACAATAAATGTATTCTCAATTTTGGCCTCCAAAGGTTCAATACTTTTTAGACAACCTGATATAAAGGAAATATGAATCATGTAAAATATAAGCTACTACAAAACTTTATTAATGAATTGTACATACATTACATAAATGATAAATGATTCTGAATGATCTTGTTTATAAACTAATTTGTTTTGAATAGTGTATACAATAATGTAAAAAAAAGCCATAAACTGCAAATAAAGATAAAATTATCACTCTGTCAAACTAATTTGACTTGCGTGTAAACATTTTTAGACAAAAATTACATGCAACATTTTTCTAATCAGTATGAATAGCGAGATGTAGTTTTAAACTTCTTCTATGATGAAATGTTTCCTTACAAATATTACAAGTAAATATCTTCTCACCAGTATGAATAGAGAGATGTATTTTTAAATTACATTTTCGACTAAATGTTTTCTTACAAAAATTACAAGTGAAATTTTTCTCACCAGTATGAATAGAGAGATGTTTTTTTAAATTAGATTTTTGACGAAATGTTTTTTTACAAAAATTACAAGTGAATTTCTCACCAGTATGAATAGGGAGATGTGCTTTTAAACTACTTCTATGACAAAATGTTTTCTTACAAAAATTGCACGTGATATTCTTCTCGCCAGTATGAATAGGGAGATGTGCTTTTAAACTACTCTTTTGACTAAATGTTTTCTTACAAAAATTACAAGTGAATTTCTCACCAGTATGAATAGGAAGATGTGCTTTTAAACTACTTCTATGACAAAATGTATTCTTACAAAAATTGTATGTGTATTTCTTCTCACCAGTATGAATAGGGAGATGTGCCATTAAATTACTGCTTTTGCTAAAAGTTTTTTTACAAAAATTACGTTAAGTTTTTTTTGACAATATGAATAGATAAGTGTGACTCTAAGGTACATCTTGGAGTGAGAGACTCCTGACAAAAAGTACATCTGTGAATAGGAAGATGAGAAGTTATGATGTTCATTTCTTCATCTGTTTTATTAGTAATTTGCAAGCATTTTTCTTTAAAAGCAAAACTGTTTAAATTACCGTATTCTTTACCAACTACATTATCACATATACAGTTATTTTTTAATTTATTGCAAACCACACATTTTGATGTCAGTAAATTACTTTCGGTACTTCTTTCCTCCACATCACCGATAGCTTCTTCACTGTCCTAAAAAAATTACCATAATTTTTAAGTTAAAAATCAATCTGAAACTATGTTAATTTTAATAATGGCAACTACAAATTGACAACTTATACTCTAATAATAAATATCTCAACCAAATATTTAAGCAAAATATGTTTGTTTGTACAGAGCAAAAATTAAAATTTCTTTAGAAAAAGCAGTTAAAAAATAATTAACAAAATGTAACACAATCCCTAAACTGTGTGCTACATAGTATAGAACTAAAACTGGTCTGACAACAGACAATTTTATAATGACAAATAAAAAAAAGAAACATTTATAAAAAAATTACTGTAATTGAGTACTCTTAATATTAACTAAAAATAGAAAGCTAGCAATAACTGTAAATATTTTCCAAACTCATTCCTAGATTGAGATATTGTTCATTACATTTCTTCTTATTAAATGAAACACAGAGTAGAGTAATGAGATCAGTTTATAATTTTTCTTACATTTTAATCCACTGGAAGTGAATTGCACGAAAAAAGAAAGAAAACAGGTTTAGTACTGGATGGATAAGTCAAGTTAATATGAAAGAATTATATACTGAAGATCCAAAATATATAAATTGGCCATGCAAATGTCAAACAAAGAATTTTAATTTCTTTTTAATCCATTCTGATACACAAAAAAATGAGATTGCCATAAGAAAAGCAATGTCAGCTACAATGAAACTTAAAATAGTTGTATAGTATTTATTCACAGGAGTGAGCAACATGTTTCTTGAGAAATGTTATGTTTCTAAATCACATATATTCAGATTCATACCAGAAGTATGCAATGCAATTTATAACCTGCTGAAGCATAATTTATAAATTATTTCTTTTTTGACAAATTTTGTTCCAGGTTTTAACTTAATTTCGTGACAGAATAGAAAAGTATACTTATGATAATTGCTGAGTGTTTGGTAAAAATAAAAATAAACTTACCTTTTAGATGTCTTATTTAAAAACTTTTTAACAGTTTTCTCATTTCAAGAAAACACTACGAGCAATAAAATTTAGTTCTTTTCGAACATAACTAAGTTAATTAACATTCAGCATTAACAATAAACATTTGGTGTTACCTAGTCAACATCATTTCGACACAATTCTGGATTTGTGTTCCCATCAACGCTGCAGTTCATTGTGTCAGGGTTTGGCAAAAATGTCCTGCATAGTTTTGGCCAAACAATTTGATAAAACAGTACAACAGCATCTTAGCATGTCTTTAACAGCTGATATCCAAATTTTATAAGAAATGATTTGGAAAAAATTACTTGATTATGAAGTTACTTATTTGTCTTCATCAGTCAGTATCGACCAAATTTGCAGTAATGATGAAAGCATAAATAAATTCTATAAATTTCATTGCTAAGCTCCCTAAAATTGGCTAATAGGGTACACCAATCGCTGAATTGATGATTATGTTTTATAGTAAATGTTTAAAGAAGGAGGAAGAATTTTTCTCACTCTTTATAGCTCACACAAAGTCACAGAGATTTCTTTCACAGCTATTTTGGTGACATGATATTTTGAGTAACATGATTAGCATCTTTGTAGACAAAATATTCAGTAATATCACATTTTGTCAATGTAAATTCATTGCTACCATCTAACCTGAAAATGTATCATTCTGAAACATGAGCTCTAACAGGATGTTCATAATCCAATGCATTCAAAAAGTAACTGTACACCTATATAAACATGATTATAGGTTGAAGGATTTTATTCTGTGCGCTATGAGTAATGCTTTCACAAAGGTTGGTAATCCTGTATTGTGTGCTCCTTGTAGGGTGGCAATCGTGTCGAGCAGAGATACGAAGACCAGATGTTAACTGCTTTCGCTGCTGGGGGACGGGCCATGTTGCGGCACACTGCACGGGTCCCAATAGGAGAGCCTGTTGTTACAACTGCGAGGCGACGGGGCACAAGAGGGCAGAGTGCCGGGAACCCACCAAATGCGTGGGTTGTGGAGTGATTGGGGATAGACTGGGTAGCAGGGACTGTAAACACGTTTGGAAATGAAGTGTTTACAGCTCAACGTAAACAGAGCCGTGGCTGCCCATGACTTGGCATGGGCGGCAGCGCTGGTTGGGGGATACGACCTAATGCTGGTCGTGGAACCTAATCAGCGGCTGGTTAACTCAGGCCACTGGTATGTTGACCAGGATTGCGATGCTGCTATACGGAATGTCATCGGCAGGTTTGCAATCACGAAGGTAGAGGTAGAGGGTTCGTGGCTGTAGACATTCATCAACTCATGGTGATCAATGAGTACATCTCTCCCAACAGCGGAATGGATCGACATGAAGAATTCATCGGAGACCTGGAGGAATGCGTACGGAGGGCTGGGTTCCCGGTACTGTTGACCGGGGACTTCAACTCCGAATGCACTGAACTCAGAGGGTGCCGGTCCACGCGGAGAGGCTACACCCTAGCTACAATGCTGGGGGCCGCGGGACTGGTGGTCATGAACACGCCTAGGGTGCCTACATATGACGCAAGGGGTGATGGATCGGTGTTGGATCTGACAGCGGCCTCGGATAGGGTGGCAAGAAGGATAGTGGGCTGGCAGTTAGTAGAATATGATTTTGCCAGCGACCACAAAGCCATAATTTTTTAAATACAAGGAGGCGGAGGGGGTCTAGCGGAACAGGACCCTATCTGGAGGCTGGATAGGACGGCGGCAGAGGTGGCCCGTAGGCGTGTTCACACCCCTGAGGAATTCATGGCCATACTACAGGGGGAATGTAAAACAGCGGCCACAGCCTGGGAGAGCCTCCGTTTCCACGCGGCACGAAGAAGTCTTTGTAGATCCATTAAGGCTGCCAAACAAGAGGCGTGGCAACACCTTGTGGAAGACCTGGAGCAAGATCCGTGAGGCAGGGCCTATCAGATCGTCACCAAGAAGTTTGGTAGGCGCCTGACCCCATTGACAAGGGAACAGTCTCTCACAGCGATAACGGAGCTCTTCCACGTCGAAGAGGAGGAATGGAAACTGATAGCTGGTGATCAACAAAGGCGCTTCACTGTAGAAGAACAGTGGGCGTCCAAGAAGATGAGCCTGCGGAAGAGCCTGGGCCCAGATAACATCCCTGGGTCCATCATGAAGGTGTTGGTGGATAGGCACCCGTGGACGGATGTATGAGAGACTGATCGCTGGTATGAAAGACTGCGGTCGGTGATTGAGGTGGGCGGAGGTCTTTCCCCAGACCAGTACGGCTTCGTTCGGGGAAGATCGACCGTCGACGCCGTCCGACGGGTGCTAGCGTGGGCCAGAGTCCAGTCGGCGGGCACGTGGCGACGAAGGAAGATCCCATTGATCATTCTCCTAGACATCAGGAATGCATTTAACAGCGTGACATGGGGAGTGATCATGGGAATACTCCGGGAGAGAGGGATCAGCGGCTACTTGCTCGCCGTAATAAATGACTACCTGCATGAGAGATCTCTGCGGGTACGCACAGAGGAAGGAGAAGATGAGTTCAACATGTTTGGAGGCGTTCCGCAGGGGTCGGTGCTTGGGCCTCTTCTTTGGAACATCGCGTACGACGGCCTTCTGCGGGAAGAACTCCCGGAAGGATGCCAGTCGGTCGCGTACGCAGATGACCTCGCACTGATGGTATCAGGACGGACGGAGGAGGAGGTAGAAGATAAGGCAAACTCGGCGGTGGCAGTCGTCAGCAGATGGCTGGGGGAGAGAGGACTACGACTGGCACCGCACAAGACGGCGGCTGTCCCGATCACCGGCAGAAGAAGACTGAGGGGAATGTCCTTCATGGTGGACGACGTACGGGTCCACACGTCCGGTTGCGCTAAGTACCTGGGCGTGTGGATTGACAAGAATGGGCTGTCTAACACCCACCTCAGAGAGGTCACGAAGAGGGCCGAGCAGATACAAGACGCGCTACAAAAACTAATGGGCAACAAGAACGGACCACGGGCAAGCAAGCGACGGCTGATCCTTTCAGCGGTTTCCTCCGTCTTGCTGTACGCGGTCCCGGCCTGGAAGGACGCACTTTCGAGAAAGAAGAGCGTACGGATGCTAGCCTCCCTTACCAGAAGAGCGGCGATACGCATAACATCGGCGTATCGCACCGTATCACGATGCGCAGTGGCAGTCATCGCAGGGGTGCCTCCCATCGAGCTGCGGGTCACGCAGCCGGTCTCCACATACGAAGGAACGTCGAAGGCGGAAGCCCGGAGGCAACTGATGGTCAACCGGCAGGAGATGTGGAGAACGGCTGCGGCTGGGGCATGGACCAGGAGACTGATCCCGGACTTGGGACCGTGGGTCAGGCGGAGGCACGGGGAGGTAGATTACTTCCTCACGCAGTTCCTGTCTGGACATGGGAAGTTCGGGGTCTACCTACATCGGTTCAAGAGAAGACGGACACCGAGGTGCTTCTACTGCGGCCAGGATGACACACCGGAGCACACCTTTTACGAGTGCGAAAGGTGGGCTGTGGTCCGGCGTAGGCACGGCACAGATGGCCTCACTCCAGAAACAACTGTAGCTCACATGCTGAAAGGGAAGAGAGAATGGGAGGCGGTATAGAGCACGGTGGCTAGCATCCTGAAGACGAAGGAGGAACATGGAAGAGAGTGGGGAGAAGGCTTCTAGGCGCGGGTAAGCAGCAATGTCCCTAGCGAGTATACTGTGTCTTTCTTCTATTATATATTTTATTTTTGTGTTGTATTGTATTTTGAATTCATTGTCTCCATTGTCACTGTGGTTGGTACTCTACGGCCGGCTCGAGATGACAAGCACGATCGCTTCGACCGTGTGCAGGAGGGCCACGGCTAGAGGTGACATCGCCGAAGAGATAACATGAAGTGTGGGTTTCATTTATTATGTATTTTCCTTGTATTGCATGATTGTGGTATTATTTTATTTTATTGATTGTGTTCCTGCTAACGGTTACGAGGGCACTCACAGCGAACGTGCCCGCGGATTGCGGAAGGAGGAATAAGTTCAGACGCCAACGTGATGGGCTGCAACTGAAGGGAGGGTTCTTCGCTATTGTCCTGATTGTGTTTTATTTATCTTATTTTATTTCATTTATTTGAGTTGTTTTGTGTTTTGCTGCTGGTTGAGGAGTGCAATCGCAGCCAACGTGATAGTGGTAGCTGACTGCGACGAGAGCTGCCGCAGCAGCGGGAAGTTACTGTGTTTACCGAATTTTATTTTATTGTATGGTGTGTGTTACTAGGCTTAACTGCGTTTTCCTGATGGCGGCTAAGTGGTGGTGTGAGTGAAAGTGAGTGTGTTTTATTACTTTTGTGTCCTGCGTCCTGCGGATAGGTGAAAAAAAAAAAAAAAACAATTAATTGCAGTAGACTTATGTGAAAATTGAGGTAAATAAAGGGACAGTTCTGTAATCGTAATGCAGCGATTTTCATAAATTTTATCATTGATTACCATTGTCAGTTCATCAGTCACAAGGCTCGGCCAACCACTGAGGTCCTCATCGTGAATATTGGTGCGGCCATTTTTAAACTGAATGCACCACTGCCCCGTTCCACCATCACTCATTATTCCATCTCTGTACAACTCATAGTTGCCGATGAATTTCAACTGGTTTGAGGTTTTTTGCCAGCAAAAACCTAATCGCTGAACACACCTCACAACTTGTGAGATTTTCTACTGAAGCGCACTTTTCAATAATTCACAACAAATACAGTAGGAAAATCACAGTCCACAAGGCTATGACAGCTTGATGCTACCTAAGTGTAGAAAGGTTTTGACACCAATGGCAGCTCAACCCCATCATCTCCATGCTAGACACAAACATAAGTTGGACATTTTGGATGGCCCCTTCGTTGTTACCTCCAAGCTCTTGACTTCGTCAGATGTTACATTTCAGTAATATTTCATTAACCGTGCTTATTTTAAGTTCCACTGTTATAATAAAATAATATTACCTTATATTTTTTTCCAGAGTATGGATGGTCAAACTTGTAATTCAGTTTTGGAAGAAGTTCCACTTTCCTTGCCTATTAAAATAGAAAACGCGCATGAAACAGAGCAAAAGGAATATTTGTTTGAACCTCTTTCCATGACAAATGATGATGGTCATAGAATATTTAAACTAGTAAGCTATTTTGCCTTTTATGTAGGTTTAAGTTATAATTATAAGACCTAGTTATTGTAAGAATTCTGAACTTCTTATTCATCAGGATATATTTATTTAATTATTGTTTATGGCCCTCATGTCGTTTAGCATTCATGTCTGATATGAGATATTTTTATTTATAGTGAAAAAAAACAGTTATTAATGGAGTGTAGCGAGGTAAATAGCTATGATGAACAGATTGTCCCTTACACTTTACGGTACATAACCGTTTTTCCAACAATACACAACACAGAAAATACAGTGAGTTTGATGCCTCTTGGTATAAACAAAACTGCCTAAACATTATCCATTTTATTCCCAGATTCAACATTGTTTACAAAGATAGTAATACAGTACAAAGGTATCCTTTCTTTTGTGAAGCATGTTCAGTTACAATAAGGTTTATTATAGTTTTCGATAATCTTCATTCTACGTCGCTGCATTTTTGTTTACAAAAAAAGATTCGTGTGTTTCTTTATGTTTCCAGCAGTGACATTGTCTTATACAAAACGATTTAGATTGTGCTTAGGCACAAACATTTTTCTATTGATCAATTAATAAATGCCAATGCCTACAACATATTTGATAATGGCTCTATCCCTAACATCTCCTTGATAGGCTCAAATGTAAGTTACTTTCTGGATCACCATTGTATTATGGAAGCAATCATATAGATGAATTATTTCTGTGAAAATCTGTTTATTTTTTACTGTAAGAAAAATAGATGTTTTTGGGCTTGTGGATTCTATATAGTATTGTAAATAATGAATGGAGGCCCTTTTAAACTTATGAGGCTTTTTCCCTTCTTTTACTCTGGAAATAGTACGGACTTTTTCCCCTTGAATAATTGTATAGAAGTTAATAGGTTGAGAGTTAAGTTAAGAGTAGCAGATAATTCAGTAGAAAGAAATTCTCATATACTGTTAAGTTTTGTAAGAGGGTAGAACAGTTAAAAAATAGTCGAACCTCAATGACTGAAGAGCAATGTCGTGGCTGACCAGTTGAATTGTCAATTCCTTCACTTGAAACCTGCATTGATGAGATTTTTCGTGAAGACTGGCATATTACAGTTGAACAAATAGAAAAAAAGTTGCAGTAAGTGTTGGCACAGTTCATAATGTTTTCAGTAACAAGCTCATGTACAGCAAAACAAGTGCAAGGTGGGTCCTGAAGGAGTTAACGCAACAAGGAAACAAGACTCAAAGTGTGTGCTGATTTGAAAAAACCATTATGAAAGGGAAGGTGATCTTTTTTTTCTAAACAAGATTTTAACGTGTAATGAAACTTGGGTTCACCATTTTGTACCAGAACAAAAAACAAAGCATGGAATGGAAGCATACCAGCTCACCTGTCCGAAAGAAATTCAGAATGCAAGCATCAGTGGGAAAAATCATATTGACCGTCTTTTGGGATTATTTGGAAAATAACCGTACAATAAACAGTACAATACTCAGACATGCTGATGAAAAATGTAAAGCCAACAATGAGAGAAAACATTGCGGATCTCAAAGAAAAGGAGTGATATCCGTACACAACAATGCTCGCCGTCACACCGCATAGCTGACCCAAGAAACCATTGGAAAGATGGGTTGGGAAATACTACCACATCCTTCCTATAGTCCTGACTTGGCTCCCTTGGATTTTCATTTGTTTGGTACTCTCAAGGAGGCATTACATAGAAAAAAGTTCATTAACAACGACGAAGAAGCATCAAAGCTATATACCCAGTGAAAATGTTTCTTTTGCCAAAAATTGTATCTTTTTAGGTAATAAAAAACAATGACCTCTACTGGTATTGCCTACTCATGTGTATTTTTTGAGATTTAGAAACTCATTGATGATTTTGCCTCTGGTTTTCATGTGGAGTTAGTTACAAACATAGACTATTTTTATAGTAACTCATTTCCATACATAACTGACACAGGCTGCTGCTTTGGAACACACTTTGATCCATAACATGTCTTAAATTATCTTTGACATTGTAGGAGGGCTGTCCAGACGGTAACTTACGTTTTGAAATAAAAAACCAACAAAGTAAAAAATAAATTTTATTATATACATTTGAAAGGAACAATCTTCAATCTTAAACTGTTTTTCTACATAGTAGTCATTTAAATTGAGGAACTTAATTAAAGTGCATCTAAATTGATGCACAAGCTTTTCAATTCCTTTCTGTAGAAATCTGCTGCCTTAGATTTCAACCACTGGTTTACACTTGCATTAAGTTTTGCATCACTGTCAAAGCGCTTTGTTGCGTTGCGAGCCAGGTCTTCATCGCTGGAAAGATGTGGTAATCGCCCAGTGCCAGATCCAGACTGTACTGTGGGTGATCAAACACCTCCCATCCAAAACCATCCAAGAGGTATAGGGTTCAATTAGCCATGTGTGGATGTGCGTTGTGAAAAAACAACACTTTGAGCTCAGTTTTCCTGATGCTTGTTTTGTATCGCTCCATAGATTTATCAATGTCTCACAATATCTTTCTGAGTTAATTGTGTTGCTATGTTCAAGGAAATCAATGAAAGCTCTCCCTCAACGGGCCAAAACATAGTTGCCATAATCTTTATGGCTGACAATGGTTGAAAACATTTTACTGATTTTCTGGGAGAACCAGTGTGCCCCCATTCTATGGGATGTCTTTTTGTTTCACAGTTGACATGCTTTACCCATGTCTCATTTTCTGTTAGAACACGATCAAGCAGTGCATTACCATCCTTGTTGTAGGCTTCGAGGTAATTCAGCGATGCAGCAAGAAGCTATTTTTTTTGGTCTTTCAAGATTTTTGGCACCCATCTTGCACATAACTTGTGATAGCCAAGCTTCCCCGTTACAATTTCTTGCAGTAAACTTCGTGAAATTTGGGGGAAATGACCAATAGTTTCGTAATCGTAAAATAGTGATTTTCATGAGTTTTATCGTTGATTTTAATTTTCATTTCATCAGTCAAAAGGCTAGGCCGACCAGTGCGGTCCTTATCATGAACATTGGTGTGACCATTTTTAAACTGAATGCACCATTGCCTCACTCCACTGTTACTCATTCTTCCATTTCCATACACCTTACAAAGTTGCTGATGAATTTCAATTGCTTTGAGGTTTTTTGCCAGTAAAATCCTGATAACTGAACGCACCTCACAACTCGCAGGATTTTCTATTGAAAAGTAAATTTCAATAATTCACAATAAAAAAGTAGAAAATTCACAGTTTACAAGCTACGACATCTTGATGTGTTCTGAGTATAAAAACGTTTTGATGCCAGGATGGTAGCTCTATCCCCACCAATCTCCATGCTAGGGACAAATGTAAGTTACTTTTTGAACTGCCCTCATAGTTAGCTCCAAGCTGTTGACTTTATCATATGTTACATTTCATTAACTACCATTATATATATTTTAAGTCCCACTATTATAAAAAAATATTATTATTACTTTATATTTTTTGCAGAATATTAATACACAAACCGCTAATTCATTTTTGGAAGAAGATTCATTATCCTTGCCCGTTAAAAACGAAAACATGCATGAAACAGAGCAAAAAGACAATTTGTTTGTACCTCTTGCAAAGACAGATGATGAGCAGACAATATTTAAACATGTAAGCTATTTTCTATTTTCTCTTGGTTTATGTTATATTATAAGATTTAGTTATTGTAAGAATTCTCAATTTTTCTATTCATCAGGATACTTTTATGTAGTGTTTATGGCCCACATATCATGTAGCATTCTTGTCTGACATGAGATATTTTATTTATAATATAAAAAATAACATAACAAACATCATTGATGAACAGATTGCCCCTAACAGTTTATGGTAGATAAACATTTTTTACAACAGAACATAACAAAGAAAATACAGTGAGATGATGCCTCATGGTATAAACAAAGCTGCCTAAACATTATTCATTTTATACGCAGATTCAAAATTGTTTAAATTGTACTGATAGTAAAACAGCACAAAGCTATCTTTGCTTTTGTGAAGCAGTTATGAGAAGGTTTGTTATAGTTTTCGATAATCTTCATTCTAGGTCCCTGCATTTTTGTTATAAATAAGATTGGTCTGTTTCTTTATGTTTCCATCAGTGACATTGTGTTATACAAAACCATTTAGATTGTGCTTAGGTGCAAACATTTTTCTATTGATCGATTAATAAATGCCAATGCCTGCAATATATTTGTGTTCTGGTGCTATCAAATGTCATTATATACATAAAGATGCCAGTTGCATACTATTATGGAAGCACTCATACAGATGAGTTATTTGTGTGGAAGCCAATTGTTTTTATGACTGAGAAATATAGATGTTTTTGGGCTCTTGGATTCTGTATAGCATTGCAATAAATGAATGAATGCAGGCCATGTTAAAGTTATGAGGCTTTTTCACTGCTTTCAGTCTGAGAACAGTACAGACTTTCTCCCCTTGAATAATAGTTTTAATAGGTTGATAGATACAAAAACATAAAAGAAGAGTAGAAGGAAATTCTTAAGTTCAGATAGACCGGATAATGAATACAATTCAGTGGTATTCATTTTTTAATTGATGTCCACAATGTTGAACTATTTTTTACATGCCGTAAAGGATGTGTTATATCTTTTTTCTCTATAATTTATTTGAAGTTTCAAGTTAATTTTTTTTTTTTTTACAGTCATTTGACTTGTTTGTTGCAGCTCTCCAATAATTCCCTATGTAGTACCAGTCGTTTCATTTTGGTATACCCCCTACATCACACTTCCTTAAGAACTAGGTTTTTCATATTCCAAGTATATACTTTCAAAAATGATTTCCTGATGTTTAAATTAATTTTTGATGTAAGTAAATTATATTTTTGACTGAAAGCTCGTTAGGCTTGTGCTATTTGTCAGTTATCACTGCTGCTTCATCCATCTTTTAGTAATTCTACCTCCCAAATAACAGAAGTCTTTTACCTCCATAATCTTTTCATATTTTTATACTCAGTGGTCCATTTACATTATTTCTACTATATTCCATTACTTTTGTTTTGTTCTTGCTTGTTTTCATGCGGTAGTTCTTGCGAAGGACTTCATTCATGCCATTCATTGCCTGAAATAAATCATTTTTACTCTCTGCTAGAATTACTATATCATCAGCAGATCGTAGCATCTTTATCTTTTCACCTTGTACTGTTACTCCGGATCTAAAATGTTCTTTAACATCATTAACTGCTAGTTCTATGTAAAGACTAAAAAGTAACGGGGATAGGAAACATCCTTGTCGACCTCCCTTTATTATTACGGTTTTTTACTGTAATTACACACGCTGCTATTCTCTAGCAGCATGTGTAATGCTATTAAAAGCATTCTGCACATCGACAGTTACTAGAACACACATCCTTCTTGCGGCCTGTTTCCCACGCTCTCGATTAATGCTGTTCGCCATCTGGCTAACAGCAGAGACAGCATCAATAGGCGGACCTAATCCAGCGGAACACAAACTGGTTTGCAGAGAGGCCGTCCACATCCTCCACACAGCTTCGGCCAGTTTTCGCACCAGCATTCGCTCGAAACATTTAGCCAGTGTGTCGATCCTGGCCAGAGGCCTATATGATGAAGTGTTTCCTTGTAATATGCATTATACACTTCTCTTAGGGAGTCCAGGCGCGCACGCATTGCTCTTCTCTTGTGCCGATGGCACTTCTCCCTTTTTTTTTTTTTTTTTTTTTTTTTTTTTTTGTTAAACACCCCCAACATCCCCGGCCACCGTCGTTAGGCGATGCGCAGGAATATTACTAGTTTTATGAACATTATGACTACTTTCGGCGTCTTACGACACGTAAATAATATACACTTTTTTCACTCTGTAAAAACTTAAGACATAATCTTATACGCTAACATACAACCATGGGAATAGTTCGACTAAAATTAGTCGTACTAGTCGATTATTAATATTAATCGATTAATTTAACAACGTGCAAATATGTATTAGTCGACCGATTTTTGAAAATTAGTAGTCAACTACTTAACATTCTTATAATATTATTTACAACAACATAAAAAAGTCAATCTAATGAACTGCTTTTACATAGAATTATAAATTACTCTTGGTCGAAAATATTAATAGCTATAGTTATGAACATTACTGCTTAAGCAAAAACGTACTTAGTAGCTTATTAATAAAACTGGCTTTCAACATTCCATGCCACCATAACGTCATATCATTACAACTAATTTCATTTATTAAACAGAGAATAATACCTATCACACTTACAGAAATAATACAATTATTCGTTGTTTAATAAATTAAGTCTGGCTGGTAAGGGTTTTGTAACAAATTTTTCTATCCTTTGCATAGAATGTTTGAACATTGTTTATTATTTATTATTGTATATCTATTGTCTATTACATATATTTAAAATGTATTTTTTTTAAACAAAATTCTAAATAAATAACAGATTTTGATAATAGAAATGTAATGTCTTACTTTTTTTGATATCAATATCATTTGTTAAAAACAGTTTTATTTATATTACAGAAATTTTTGTTTTTGAGGGGAAGACATGTAACCTGCAAGAATTTTGAAAGGTTTGACGGAGTGTGTCAAACCTCCCACAATTATTTAATTATTGATTTCAGGTTTATTTACTATTCGTGGCAATGTTGGAATTTTACCTTTTTAACACGCAGTCAAACTTGAAATTCTCCTGTGTCCTCACTTGATGGTATCTCTGTACACCAACTACAACATATAGGATTTAAAAATCGTACGTTCTGACTGTCAGAGCTTCCGGTGTTTTCATTCGGTGTCACATGTGTGCCTTACCTAACCACAGTAGCTCATCTCCAGGTCTGGTAATCTCGTACCCCTCCTAAAATAAAGTATGCAAGAATCTTACTTCTGACTATTGTCTTCTGGTGTCATATTCTTGCCTAACCTAAAATAAATCGGACAGAACAACCGATAGAGGTACAGAACAACCCTGTGAGGTAGGATCCTTAGGCATATGTCTCCGAGATGCCCGTATTCGGACATGAAATAGGACGTTCAATTTCTTAACAGGTATTCTTGTAAGTAAAGAAATCAATGTTGTTACTAAAATTCATAACTTTTTTGTACTTTGTGTTTAAATTCTTATACAGGTTTTGAGTATAGACTCACTGTACCATTTGATATGTAGTACTTGTTTGTGTTTTTCTTCATAAGTTATTGACATCTTCAATGAAATCATTCATTTGAAGGATTTTTTTTTCATTTGAAGGATTTGCTTCTCTTTTGGGTTAGATAAGGGTTACTAGTGGTGATATTAAAACTTCTTTTTGCACTAAAGATTTTCCAAAAATTATCAAAGATAGTCTTCCGATCAATTTTCAAAGATTTGTTGCCGTGGCTTGTATTTTTTCCTTGTTTACATACAACAGATTGACATTGGAACAATTTTTCTGCTCTCTCTCCCAGTATTTGTTCTTGTAACACTTCGTCAGTTTTTTTACCAACTGGTATTGGTGTTCAAGAACGTCTGTAAAGTGCTGACACACTTTCATTCAGATGTGCATCACACCTACCTGGATAATATTGTTCCATAATGGATAGGACAAATGTACCCGATTGAGTACACCTCCATTTGCCTAATTTAACCCCCCAAGAATATTGTTTGTGGAGGACAGTCAAGAATGTAGTGGACAGTAAGAAGCCACAGTCACTAGTGGAACTACACAATGAAATTGAAATGGCTTGGGAAGCAATTCCTGTGTCTGTAAATAAGGTCTTACAAAATCAAATCAAAATTAAAACTCTCACCTGATTATTTCGCTAAATAGATTTTTTTAAATGTATTTATTTGTTTTTCTATCTTTACTTTTTGCTCTTAATACATCATGTGAATTACTTTCACTGATAACTAGCAAAGAAACTTACTTGAATTTTCTGCTTAATTTTCTCCTAAATAGTAAGTCTTTTGAGAGTAAAACTCTCTGTAGCCAGAATTTTACTGGCTTATCCGAGTAAGTTACCTAATTCTGTGGAGATTTTTTGAAATTGGTGCAAAGATTTAGTTGTAGTAAAGTTTTTTTTAAATTTAAAGGTTTTAAAAAAACTTTATTTAGTTTAAAAATTTTTTATGTTTTATTCGAGTGCAACAGGAAAAATTTTAGTAACATGTTTTGGGGGTGGTCTCCATTTAATATTTTTATTTTCTTTGTGACTACAGTACTGCTGCATCGAGTTTCATAAAGATTTTAGTTAATTTCTGTTCCGCGACAATTGTATCTACAGGCTAAACAATATCCATACTTTTTTCCAAGCCGATATTGAAAGTATTTTTTAAACTCAAACGAGACGTAAAATAAAACTGCTTGAATATTTTCAAATGTATATTATATGAATAAATTAAAATAATAAGCTTAAAAATTACAATTTTTAAAATATGTAATTTATTTTAACGCAATTAACTTGTAATGTGTTATTAAGGATAGTTTATGCTTCAACTTTATTGAATTACCGGAACTGAAATGTTTGTAACTATTGTTATACATACCAAGAATTAAGGTGATATCTATTAGTAAGAAATAAAAAAAACATTATATATATATATATATATAGCTGTTGGCCTAGTTTAACTCTAAACTCTGAATTTCAACAAATCCTTTCTTAATCCACACTTGCATCGTAAGAAAAATGTGTATACAAATTTTTAACAATTTATTTTTATTAGTTTTTATTGTTATTTAACAATAGTATATTGTTCCATTCTCCAGCTTCCTTCTTTTGCTAGACAAATAGCTATTTGTATATAGTAGAGACAGATCATATCCAGCGTTGTTCCATGCTTACCTGTAATATCCCATTGCAACAGCAATTGAGTATGGCTGTCTTGCAACACTCAATGTCTTATTGGAATATTTGTCTCCTATTGTGAATTACAGTTTTAAATGATGTATTCTTAGTGAAAAAAGCGTTGTCTTATGAATATAAGGTTGTAATTAAAAATACAAATGGTATTTTTAAAATTCTTGCATTTCACAACAAACATCTATCTCTACTTTTCTCATAAACATGGTCTACATTTTTCCTTCACTATGTTTAGCAATAAGGTAAATTATGTTTACCATAAAAAATGTATATTTACCTCATACTTTTAATTGTAACAACAGGTAATTTTTTTGACATAGTCTTTTTTTAAGAGTTTTAATTTTCAAAAGTAGCACAATGCTATTGCTGAAATTGTAGTTTTAGAGCAACCCTGTTCTGTCATCACTATTATTTATTAATAGCACTGCACGTATAAATCTATAAATGATCCAATTTTAATCTAACCCATTAATGCCTACTATATGACGTATCATGCGCAATGCAAACAAGGAATAAATTTCAGCTAAATAAAATTTTTTACGTTTTATATTTTTTGCAATTTGCTTTTTGGTTCACGATAATATTGGTTATTGTGTTGATAGACCTGTTTTTAGTTTCTTCATAGCTTTGTTGTTGTTCTATGTAATTGTGTATCTTGAGAAGGTACCATGTAAAGGAGGTATGTCTAAATAACTAACGAGGCAGCAGGTTCCTTTCCTTACTTCTCTTTCTAAGTCAAACAAATCATTTCGATGTCCTATATTTTAGCCACTCTCGGATTTAGGTACAAGTGTTTTTTAGATTTCTATGATTTCAATCTAGTTTATCCGTTGGATATTGTTGAATGTTTTCAACCATAAAAAAAGGAAAAGTTTGGTTTGATGTTCAGAATATAAATTTATGTGGTTAATCTGGATCGGTTCAATGGTGAAATGTAAATGAGGAAATTTTTTAATAAAAACTATTGTTTTCAAAATCAAGAACCATGACCGAACAAAACATGTCTTTTTATCCAATCTGATTATGTTTCAATCATCTAATGGTCCACAGTTTCTCAAAATATGTATGAAAAACATTTTCTCATAATGAATACTACTTATTTCGAATTTCTTGTCAAACTTTCTAGATTGAATAGTGCAAATCACTAATAGGGTAAATTATTCTTGATTTCCCCTAAAAAAAAAAAACAAAACATATGATGGGAATATTTTAAGTTATTTAAGTTACTTCTAATAGCCACTGTATGGATTGAGATTACCAATCATAATACTTATGAGTTAAGTAATGTTTTACTTGTTCAGTGACATAACTTAATTATGTCACTGAACATTATTATTGTGCTTCAATATACACTTTGTTAGCAAGAAGTCTCCCAAGTAATGCGTGAACGGGCTTCACTGAATAAAAAAAATTTCAGTGACTTAAGATGAGAACAATGATGAAACTGATACGGATGAGCAAGTACATTTACCAGAAAGACTAAAGAGAACTTTTTACCTTAATTGAGAAACAAAAATATAAAGGAACTGCAAATGAAATTAAACTTCATTTGCCAATTAAAAGCTGGTTTATAAAATAGATGCCAAATTATACATAGACCAGGATTGATTTGAAGATGAAAATCTTCATCTTCCCATGCTATCTTCTCATCAAACTGGATTTCTCTCAAAATTGTATTTCTAATCCATTTATACAAACCCTTACAGCATTGAAGTAAAATAGCAGATTTTCTCAGTAAAATAATAGCGACTGAAGCTTATAGGTACTTCTATAAACAAACTTTTAACACATGACAAAACAAGTTGCCAAAATAATCAAATGTTCAAATACAGGTAAAAGTACTTTAATAAAGTATATTGTTATAAGCTGATAAGAATAAAATGTTCAGCATTTTAAAAAAATTAGGGTTCAAATACAGAGATAGAAGAACAATTGCTAACATGTACAGGAACCAAACAGCAACAGTAGCAATTGAAGAACATAAGAAAGAAGCCATAATAAGAAAGGGAGTCCGACAAGGATGTTCTCTATCTCCGTTACTTTTTAATCTTTACATGGAACTAGCAGTTAATGATGTTAAAGAACAATTTAGATTCGGAGTAACAGTACAAGGTGAAAAGATAAAGATGCTACGATTTGCTGATGATATAGTAATTCTAGCCGAGAATAAAAAGGATTTAGAAGAAACAATGAACGGCATAGATGAAGTCCTATGCAAGAACTATCGCATGAAAATAAACAAGAACAAAACAAAAGTAATGAAATGTAGTAGAAATAACAAAGATGGACCGCTGAATGTGAAAATAGGAGGAGAAAAGATTATGGAGGTAGAAGAATTTTGTTATTTGGGAAGTAGAATTACTAAAGATGGGCGAAGCAGGAGCGATATAAAATGCCGAATAGCACAAGCTAAACGAGCCTTCAGTAAGAAATATAAGTTGTTTACATCAAAAATGAATTTAAATGTCAGGAAAAGATTTTTGAATGTATGTTTGGAGTGTCGCTTTATATGGAAGTGAAACTTGGACGATCGGAGTATCTGAGAAGAAAAGATTAGAAGCTTTTGAAATGCGGTGCTATAGGAGAATGTTAAAAATCAGACGGGTGGATAAAGTGACAAATGAAGAGGTATTGCGGTAAATAGATGAAAAAAGAAGCATTTGTAAAAATATAGTTAAAAGAAGAGACAGACTTATAGGCCACATACTAAGGCATCCTGGAATAGTCGCTTTAATATTGGAAGGACAGGTAGAAGGAAAAAATTGTGTAGGGAGGCCACGTTTGGAATATGTAAAACAAATTGTTAGGGATGTAGGATGTAGAGGGTATACTGAAATGAAACGACTAGCACTAGATAGGGAATCTTGGAGAGCTGCATCAAACCAGTCAAATGACTGAAGACAAAAAAAAAAAAAAAATAAGCTGATAATGAAAGTACAAACATTTTTTCCTTAACTATATGGTTACATGTGACAAAATACTAACTGTTCACTGAAAAAATTCCCAACTTAAGCAATTATGAGATAAACTTAAACTAACAAATAATATTCCAATTCTTTAAATTCTGTCACATTTTAGAAGTCATCACTAAATTAAAAAGAAACAACTGCCACCAACTTAAAAAAAAAATTGTTAATCTCAAATGGGTGAAATATAAAAAAAATATTTCAATTTATAAAGGAGTTGCTTTAATAGCCATTTTCATGATTTTTGAAAAGCTTGTATTGTTTTATTTTTTCTAAATTTGGGTAGGTCTTTAAAACTGCTGTCTGCTAAAAATAAGCCACTAACAACAGGTAAGACAAGGCTATACCTCGATAAAAATGAGAAAAGGAATTCACAAAATGAAAAAAGACTGCTGTTTAGTGTGACTTTGGAACAACAGAGTATGTATTATTTTTTAAACTGAGTTTCTTCATTTTTTGAACAAAAATATGTGAATTCATCACTCCCTCTCTCATTAAAATAATACAGTACACAAAATACAATCTTCAAATCAAAAAACTTTTTTCGGTAAAAGATCTTACTTTAATTTACAAAGCCATCAAAAAAACTTTTACAAAATAGAAAAGTAAGATTGGGTTATATTTATGTGAATTATTATGTTTGAACAAAAAAAACCAAAGAAAAGACAGTGCTCAAACTGAGAATTCTTTTTTATTCCAGTCCTTTTTTTAAGGTCTTATTAAATGTAATACACCAAATAATTGAATTGCCCGATAAGTTTCTTTACGTTGGATTTACTATAAGCAAGTATTTAAAAATAATTCTAATTTTTATGGTTAAAAATAAATTGGAGTTTTCCATTTGTCTGACTTCAGACTCAAATTTTTAAAATGAGGTAGCATTATACAAATATGGAAAGTTAAAATTTTAAATTAAACACTAAAAAAATTGTTTATTTTTCAGGTTCAAGTCGTAGTAAATACAGTTACTTTTATAAGGATTTGAATACTAGATCGTAGATACCAGTGTTCTCTGGTGGTTGGGTTTCAATTAACCAAACATTTCAGAATTGGTCGACCTGAGACTGTACAAGACAGCACTTCATTTGTATTATACATATCATCCTCTGAAGTAATACCTTATGGTGGTTGAGGAGGCTAAACATTATAAAGACAGTTAGAAGAATCCAGTGGCAGTAACAGACCTGCTAGCAGTAATGGGAAGAATCGTGAACATGTCATTCCTTTGATTTGATTCTTTATACTGAACGAAAAAATCAAGAATCAGTTTGCAGGAGAAACCTATTTTTTTTACGATTCTTAACAATGAATTGGATAGGCACAGGAAACCAAATCTTTCTCAATTACGATTAGATTCATAGTAATCTTTCTTATGCTTACCTTGTAGTGAGGGATCCTCCTACCATACCAAATTCTAGCTTGTGTTTGTTTGTCCTTTACTAGGGTTTAAACCTTAGAGCTCTTGACTTCAAAATCAGCTGATTTAGCACAAGTTAACCAATAGACCATCACGGAGAGCTTGGATTTGTCCATCCTTTTTTTCTGTTTAGTCTCTGGAACCACTGTCAGGATTACTTCAGAGAATGAACAAGAATGATATGTATGACTGTAAATGAAGTATAGTCCTGGGTCGACGATTCCTGAGATGTATTAATTGAAACTCAACCACCAAAGAACAACGGTATCCGCGATCTACGATTGACGATCTAGTATTCAATTCCATATAAAAGTAACTGCCTTTACTAGGATATGAATCATAGAACGCTCGACTTCAAAATCAGCTGATTTACGAAGGCACATTCACCATTAGACAAACCCGGTAGGTTAGGATTTCTCCTCTAACGTGGATATATACACGAAGACCACGTGCTCAACACCATCAAGGGCGCTACAGTACGATAACAAATCATACACGCTGTTCTCCATGGCGTACAGATACGACCTGAAGCAGCCATGACCTGACAAGAAATGAACAACTCTACTTCGAAGCTGTTTCAAACTGTTTCTAGCTGACATTATTAGGTAGTTTTTTTTTTTTTAAACCAGTGTATGCATACCAGGAATTGGTAGAAATAAATAACAACCGATATAAATGTTTTTATAATGCAAGTACATATTTATAATCTATTTGTTCGTTTGGGACAATGTATAAATGAGGTGAATGAATGTTTGCAAATGTCTTAAAGAGAAAAGTAAACAGTAAAAGTTATCTCATATTTAATTCACATTCCTCTTACAAGGATTTACATCTTAAAATTTTGAATTTTAACAACAATCACTAGGAAATAAGTATCAAATGTAGATTGAAAGGTTAATTATAAGAACATCTGTATGATTCTTGAATTTTAAACAATACGTTGAGATTTATTCTGTGATTGTAGATATATTGCGAGTCATGTACATTGTTATTTGTAATGTACAAAGGCAAATCAGTGGTATATAAAACTTTGGATTGAAATTGTAATATAGTTACAGGGATCATTGATTTATGCGGTATCATCCCAGAAAATTGTCACGTGAATCACAACTGTTTTCTCAAGAAATGTATACAGTAGACTATTCCATATAAATTTGTACAGATACTATTATCTGTACAAATTTAGTAGGCTAAATTTGTAATTCTTTTCGTCGGTAGAAGACACAGAATTTTTAAACAATTCGGCTAAACATCTTTTAATTAATAGAATAAAAATTGAATCCAGTACAGTAAATATGATTACATACAGTACAATATTGAAGAAACAAAGTAAAAAGTGTAAGTAAAAATGTAAAATGCAAAAGAAAAATCTTAATACAGTATAGTATTATTAAACAAATAGTTACCTTAAAATAAATGTATATAGCCTTAAATACAATAAGGAATATTAAAAAAAAACTTGTGATTTAGTTCAGCTTTGGTTTCTTAAAATATCTGTCCAGTTAACACTGCTATACTGATAATTGCAACTGATCTAGCAGCATCTTATAACTTAATAGTCCATTTACAACTTTTGTATTTCGTTCTCTATCAGAATCATTTTCAGTTTCGTAATCACAAAATTTTTCGATGTATTCTAATGCCTCCTGCAATCCTTTTACTGTTAATTGTGGCTTTGAAAGAGGAGGATGAGGTTGAAGTTTCGCCGCTATTGATTTTTGTTGACCCTGATTTAATGTGTAACTACTATTCGAATTGTCATCTAGCTGCTCATTTGGTGACTCTACTGCTAATAAGACTTTGTTTTCTAAAAGTTGTTTATCTCCTTCCACAAGTTCATTTATATCTTCAGAATCGACTTTGAGCCCTACACTGCTGGCAAATTATATAACTTCATTAAATAGTACCTAAGTCCTTGTCCGATATCATCGAATGCAGTTTGATTTTGATAATCATCTTAATACACCTTGTGTCATACTCTACAAAGCGTACTCTCTTTGATTTCTTTCCAAGCTTCACCAAAATTATATACAACATGATGTTATATTTTTTCCAGAACATTCGCAAATCACAGATCCCATTGCTTGAACTGTTAGTCGCAGAAACCATCTGAGAAAATGTTTTTTGTAAGATAGTAAGCATTGAATTGAGCTATCAATCCTTGATCGCAGTACTGTATCAGTGATATCGCATTTGCAGGCATATAAATGACTTTTATATGTGAATTAAAATTACAAATCACCTACTCACCAATCAGCAGGAGATGCATCATTCAAAAATAACATGATAGTACAAGATAAATAATAAACTTGCATCTAGACACACTAGAATAGATTAATTTGTTTTTACAAAAAGAATGGTGTATGTTTTAAATAAAAATCAACCTGTTTTCTGAAGAACTTTGTTTATTAGATTAAAAATTCTTTAAATAAAATAAATATGTATAAACTTTAATCCACTTAAACATTTAAGTGAATGTTAACATTTTGACTACACAGATATTATAAAATCAAATTATATAATTCTAAAATCTTTTACATTATGAACAAAATGTTATTTATTAACATCACATAAAAACTCACAAAATATATCTTATAAATGAACTTATAAAACTGAAATTCAAATATACTGCACTTTTCATTACAATAAATTAATCTATTTCTCCAAGAAAGTTATTTTCTAAAACACTAAGTACAGATAATATATAAAAAAAATTTAAATATAAGTTATATAAACTTGCGATAGTAAAATTTTAGCAATTCACTTTGAAGACCTATTAAAACAGCAAAATACCAAAGAAAGACTCAACTGTTTGGAACCAGTAAATAAATTAGAAATCTCAAATTCCCTGAATAAACAAGAAAAAGAATATTTAATCAGATATCTAAAAAATTAGAAAGCATCTGGTGAGGGCTAAATAATGGTATAACTTTTAAAATAATAATGATTAGTTAATTAGTGTATCTATTAATGTGTATCTATTAGTGTGATCTATTAGAGAAATTATTTGAAAAACAGAAAAAATCCCAAAAGAATAGCAGTCCGCCCTTATTCATAGTCTACACATAAAAGGAGACAAAATAGAAGTTAATATTACAAAGGAATATCTCTTCTTTTATTAACCTATCTTTTAGTAAGTTGTAGAAAACTGAATAGCACATCAATAAACAATTTGGAAAATATATCATGGTGGTTTAGAACAGGAAGATCTTGTGTGGAAAAAATCATTTGTGTAAAATTAATTAAATGAGATGGAATGGTGAAACACAAGAATTATGTTTTACATTTTAAAAAGGTATATGATTCTGTTGATAGAAATGGAAATGAATGATAAACTTTAACTGAACAAACAATTTCCAACGTCTTCTCTAAATTTAAATTTATTCGGAATTGTAGAAACGATTAAATCAAAAAAGGCATAAGGTAATGTGATCTGTTGACTCTGATCACTTTTAATACTGTTCCAGATACAGGATAAAAGAATAGAGGAAACCAATGAATATTAATGAATAACCAATGAATATGCTTCAATGTATGTTACTGGCAAGGAAAAAAGGAAAATAATTTAAATCCAGGAGATAACAATAAAAGAAAACATTTTTAAAGAAACTGATACACGAAAAGAAGCAGTTATTTAAGTTACAAAAGAAGCAAGTATGTTAGTAATAAACTAAATTAATAAAGATTTTGAGATCAATATCTATAACAGACAAAGATATCAGATTATACACTTTTTGTTTGCTTTTAATATTTGAAAACATTACTAAAATGTGACATGTGATATGAAGTAAACTTGTAATTATATTTTAATATGGATATTATTAAGATGTCTGCCTAATTTAAAGTATAACTTTTGTTAAAAGATTTTTGATAAACATTATTTCTCTTTGTGGTGTAAATTATTAATATGCTTCATTGCATTAGAAAGATTATTAAAAGCCTTTTGACAGAAGTAACAAATATAACTTTTCTCTTTTGTATGAATATTAAGATGTGCCTTTAAAACTTCTTTATAATTAAAAGACTTCTGACAAAACTTACAAACATAATTTTTCTCTTTTGTATGAATATTAAGATGTCTCTTTAAACTAGAGGGACAATTCAAAACCTTTTGGCACACGTTACAAACATAAGTTTTCTCTTTTGTATGAATATTAAGATGTCTGCTTAATGTAGAAGGACAATTCAAAACCTTTTGGCACACATTACAAACATAAGATTTCTCTTCTGTATGAATATTACGATGTTTCTTTAAACTAGAAGGATGATAAAAACCTTTTGGCAGAAGTTACAAACATAATTTTTTTCTTTTGTATGAATGTTTAAACTAGTAGAACAATTCAAAACCTTTTGGCAGAAGTTACAAACATAACCTTTCTCTTTTGTATGAATATTTAAATGTGATTTTAACGTAGGATGTCTAGTTCCATTATCAATAGTAACCTGTAAAATTAAAAATAACAAATAATTACAATCGAAAATGAAAGGGACACATTAAAAGTCAATGTTAGATTATGATGGAACAAAACTCTGTTACCCGACATGCTTGAGGACTATACTGTTCCCCAGATTTATTCAGGATTCAGTATGCAACAAGATGGTCCTCCACCAAACTTTATGGAGATTTACCATGTTCCTGAACAAAGCTTCTCTGGATGTTGTATCAGACAAGGAGGAATATCCAACAATATTTAAATATATATATATAAATGTTAAGTTCATTTGTGTACAGCTTCAAAAACTCAAAATGTTCTGCACTGATTGAACTCAAATTTTAGCACAATATATAACCCGCATCAAAGATTGTTTTCATCTATTTTTCGCATCAGTCACATACCCGCGACCGCAAGAAAACCGTTTTTTTAACGGTCAGCTGTGTACCAGTGACCGCGGCATCTGCTGGAAGCGAGGGGAACACTCGCCATACTAGCTAACGACAACCGCAGTCACATCTGAAGCAATACCTGTTCCCAATTACGTTGTTTATTAACAAAAAAAAAAAAAAAAAACGTATCCACTTGCATCTGATTCAGATTATTATACAATCTGAATTAAATATTCACTTTAATCGAGGTACTTTTGTGTGATCGTGTCGTGATTGAGCTGCACCTTTCACCAAACTCTGAATTTATTAGAAAACGACCAACAGTGGGATATATGTATTGTCCAACACTGCACATCCAAACCAAATTCAAGCATTATTCGCAATTATATTGACTGCTTGCTACCCTTCATCTCCCACAGAGTTATGGGAAAGATATTGATCGCATACGCCTGAGGATATTTTGCATAGAGTACGCCTAGAAAATACCAATATGACCATGGAATTTACAGAAGGCATTTACAACGAAGCATTGATAAATATTGAAGATATTTATCAAGTGCTTAGCTATTGCAAATAAAGTTCTTAGTCAATTGGGAGTGCCAGCACCCACCCGAGCTGCGATTGCTTCATTTGATGTGGATTTATGCCGTGAACAGAGTTACAACATTGGTGATCTTCAGTCATATGTCCGATCAAACATTCCCAAATTAACGCATGAACAGAAAGGCATTTATGATCGCATAATGCAAACGATAAATGACGGAGTTGGGGGGACCTTCTTCTTGGATGCACCAGGAGAAACTGGGAAAACATTCCTCATTAGATTGATTCTAGCTACGGTTCGATAAAAAAATGACAATTATCCTGTTGCGGAATATTAGTTGGCCAAAACTCTGCAATGGCACATGACTTGCAGTTAAGAAATTGATGAATAACATAGTGGAAGCAACAATTTTAATGAGGTCTTTCAAAGGTGAAGATGTCCTCATTCCTCGAATACCCATAATCCCGACCGATACATTTTAATTTAAAAGATTGCGATTCCCAATTCGATTGGCATTTGCAATCACAATCAATAAAGCTCAAGGTCAATCTTTAGAATTGTGTGGTTTAGATTTAGATGCGGATTGCTTCTCACATGGGCAACTGTATGTTGCGTGTTCCCGAGTCGGCAAACCAGATAGCCTTTATATCTACGCAGACAGTGGAAAAACAAAAAAATATTGTATATCCACAAGTATTGCAAAATTAAACTTCTATGAAACGTATACTTTGTTTTGTTTCCCATTTCTCATCCATGCAACCACAATGTACCACAGCGAAGCTTGGCAGGGCAACTAGTATTCACATACATAGGTGAGCAATGTCAAAACCAAACTGAGAAAGCTGGAACTGCAGTTATTTGAGTGTCACCTTTAACAATGCTTCTGTTAGCACCGTTATTGGTTATGTATTACTAATCTCATCTACTGTTGTCAGTCGTAAACTATTCATACATCAGTGCAGAACGTTTTGTTCCTACTCCAGGAATAAACTTCTCTAACTGATTACACCTACAGTGTATATTCTTTATTCAGGTTATTTTTTACTGAATTAGTTGATATTCTTATGAAGCAGACTAATCTTTATGCAAAGTTTCTTAAAAAAAAAATATTAGTAAACCAGTTTGAGGTTTCACCTGTGGAAGCAGGTAGATAATGATGAGATGCTTTTGTTTCTAGCTGTATATATGCTATCTGAAATATTTTTTATCATCTTTTTTTACTGGGGTTTTTAATTGACTTATTTGTAAGGAAAAAGAGGTACAATCATATGGTTAAAAAATACAGTGTGTAGGAATTTGCTTTATAATTAGTTTTACAAAAGCCAAAAAATATATATATATATATATATATGTTTTTGCTAAATGAATTACAAATAAGTCAATTAAAAACCCCAGTAAAAAAAGATGATAAAAAATATTTCAGATAGCATATATACAGCTAGAAACAAAAGCATCTCATCATTATCTACCTGCTTCCACAGGTGAAACCTCAAACTGGTTTACTAATATTTTTTTTTTAAGAAACTTTGCATAAAGATTAGTCTGCTTCATAAGAGATTGTACCTCTTTTTCCTTACACTGTAAAAAATGTTCCAAATTTCTTTTTAATTTTACTAAAATAAATGTATTTTTATATATATATACTTAGTGTGTTACCCATTAAACATTAGAATGATATGTCCACTATATATGATAAACGTTTTTAAATTATCCATTTTTGGCATTGCAAAGGTCAATCTGGATAATTGGTGTTCCAATGTATGCAAAATCTAACACCCTTACCTCTTCATTTTCAACTTTAAAATTTTCTGATTTAACTAAGTTGGTCTCTTCAATTGCTAAAGGATCTTTTTCAATATCACCATCAATAATATCAAGCAGTTCCTCTTTCAGTTGTACATCAAGTGGTTCCTCTTTCAGTTGCATATCAAGTGGTTCCTCTTTCATTTGTAGTAAATTTACTTGCTGTAATAAAAAACAATAAATGAATGACACAAAGTAAATATTTTATGATTATTTGTATAAAGCAGGTCAACAAAATTAAGGGATTTGACTTCTACTGCCTTTTTTCTTCCTTTCAACGCTTCTCAGGTCATATTTTCTATTGTAGTCAGCTTGCGGATCATCTCTATATGGAAGCACTAACAGTACCCTGCAATCAGGTTTAGATTCTGCCTTACATTTCATTAGTGTGTTCCAGTTTGTTTATATCTACATGAAATCTTTCAACCTGTTCTTCACTTACAGCACCAAGATTATCATGTAAGTAATTAATATAAGAATGCAGAAAATGAAAATGGACCTTCTAGCTCATCAAACAACCCCTAGTCTTGGAATTTCATTAGCATCACTTCCACTATACACTTAAAATTTGGGTTCTTATTGTTCCCAAAAAAATTCTTTAAGACTTATTTAAATGCTTCACAAACTTCTTTTTCAATGTCCTCTATTTCGTTTTGAAAGACTTCGTCTTCAAAAAGTTTACAAATATCGGGACCTTTGAAAACACCTTCTTTCACTTTCGGTTCTGACAGCTGTCGAAACATAGAGCATATATATTTAAAACACTCTCCTTCTTTATAAAAGAGCCTTTATAAATATTTTATGATTTTTTTGTATAATTTATAAAATTAAAAAAAATTGTATTTCTAATTCACGTATCACAAACATTAACAGTGCAGCCACAGTTAAATTATTATTATTAGGTGACTTTAATGTGCTAGGTTTTGTAAGGGAAAACCTAGAAAATGTTTCTTTGAAAAAGTCATCCAAAATTAAATGTTAAAAATGTTTCTACTCACTTTACAGATTTTTCTACAAATTATAATCTTTTACAATCAAATATTTTGTTATAACTCTTGCAGTAATTCTCATGATTTAGTTTTTTCTAATCTTACTGACATTAGTGTTAATATTGCTCATGGTGAAATTTTTTATCATTATAAATATATCATTTACCTTTAGAGATAACAACGTTGTATTAAGATTTTGAATCCTAATCTTATCTCTCGTAAATATTTCACGGATTATAAAAATATTAATATTGTAAGATTCAATACTTACTAAATGATACAATGTACATCTACTAATTTTAAGAATTATTTAACAACAATGTGTATGTAATACTCTTAGTTGTAAAGATTTATTATTAAATTATACTGTTAAAGTAGAGGAATCTTTATTTAATGATTCCAAAGAATATTTATATGCTAACAAAAATGACAAAAGATCTTCTCCATCTGATATGGATTTTGAAACTCTAACAATGATTTTTTAAACTGAAATTACATTTAATTGTAATGACTGCTACAGTAAACGTTATTCGGAGAATGATGTTGAAGAAGTAATTTGCTGACTAATTATAATTTTTTGATTGGCCCAGAAAATATTCATCTTCTTTTAGTGAAAAAATTCTCTGCCTTTTTGTACAGTTTTTAACTAAGCTCTTAAATTGTTCTTTAAATACTCTTGTTTCTTATAGCGTTTGGAAAATTTGCTACATATGCCAGTCATTTAAAAACTGTGATATTCAGATATCCATAATTATTGCACTATCAGCAAATGCAAAGTTTTTGCCAAACTCTTAAATAAGGTAGTTTGCATGAAAATTACACCTCGTATAAAGAAATTTGTAATTCCTGAAAAACATGGTTTTTTGGAACGTAAATTGACACAAACGACCTTTTGTGTATATATGGATAATAATGTTGATTCAATGATGGTTATTAAATTGATGACATTTATACTGATTTCTGTTGTGCATTTGATATAGTTAATAACATATTAGTTATTAAAAACGTAGGTGCATATGGATTTAACAACTAATTGTTTTCTTTGATAGATTAATTTTGTTCAAAAAGAATCCCATATATAAAAAATTATAATTTTATCTCTAAGCCTATTTATGTTAGATCTGGCGTAAGGCAAGGCATGCATTTGGGTTCTCCAGTTTTCCTAGTATTTATAAGCGAGATTCAATTTAATTATACGCTATTCACATTCTTTATTATTTGTGGATAATATGAAATTATTTAAGCTTATCGAAATCTAGTTTATATTAAATTACTTCAAATCAATTTGAACTCTGTACAAAAATAATGTAGCTTAAATACAATTTCTTCTAACATAATTTTTTTTTCATATTTAATTTGGAAGGTTTGCTAATGTTCATATAATTATTTACTGAATAATACTGCAATACTGAAGGTATTTTCTATTAAAGACTTAGGTCAATATTTTGATAGAAAGTTATCCTTCAATAAATACACTAGTTACACTGTATCTAAGTCACTAAAAATGGTAAATTAACACTTACGAAGATGTAAATTGTAAATTAACTCTAACTGGTAACATTAACTTTTCAAAACTTTAGGTTATGCTTTTATTATCCCCAGTCCCAAAAAACAAAATATGGAAAAATCAATAGTCAACAAATTTTAATATATAAGAGTAAAATCAAAATTAATCATTTAGATACCGAAGCCAATAAAAAAAGAATGAGAAAAATAAAATTAGCCTACCAACTAAGAAAAGATATTATAACAAAAGTAACACCACAGTAAATGCCAAAATCAGACACCAAAATTTGGTAATCAAACTCGAGGATCTGTTTGTATCAGGTGCATCCTCAGTTTGAAATCAGATAAAATAAATCCAATTATAAAAACTTGAAAAAATCCTAGGACCAATACGAATACAAGAAAATGAATGCAGATTAAGAAATAATAAAGATACTTATTACAAACACAATGAAACCAAGAAAATCTCATATTCCATCAGAAAAAGAAAAGTCAAATCTTTTTCCAGGCTCATAAAAAATACCATCAACTACATTTACAGTAAAAAACGAAGATCAATAAAGGTTTCAAGGATTTCAAAGAAGAGAAAAAGGCACATTTGTTCAAAACACAGAAGACGAAAATAAAGCAAAAGAATGAAGAACTGTTTGAAAACCAGGAACGAAAACACTCAGCAGATATAGATATAAATGCAAAAAATTGCTTTACGGTTCTGTCGGCCAAACATACAAAATAAAAAATTAAAAAAGCTTACATGCTCAAATGATATATCAGTTTTCGGTCATGTGATGTGGTAAAAATAAACATGTCATTTTTGCTATATCATCCTGTTCAGTCTCTAATTTAATATCTTTATTAAGAGGCAGAGCTTCATTAATAAAAGTATTACTTACAGGCCCATCCATTATCTGTAAAAAAATAAAAATAAAAAGAAACAAACAAAAATTATAATGAATACCCCTAATAAAAATAAAAAAAATACTATAAACATCTGTCTCCTATAATTCCTTAATGATAGTTTTCGGTTTGTTTTATGATGGCTTGAATGTGATTACATTTGATACAGATGCAACCTCTCTTCTTAATGATAAAGACAAGAACAGGCGAATAATATTAACACATTGATTGCCATTTGTTGCTCACATTAAATCTGTTTGTGAGGTCATGTAATACAGCCCTTGTGTCAGTGATTACTTGAATTGGAAGCCATGGGAACGACATATGGCTCATATGCATATTCTTAGAATAAAGCTTGCAACAAAATTCTTTTTATATTTAAAGTGTAGTCACACCCTCACGGTTATATGAACCTTAGGTTTTCAGAAATTTCATGTAGAGGGAGTAGTGATGACATGATAAATCAAACTATTTACATACTTGCAAAATAATAGATGCAGTTCTGTTTCAATCTGTTTTAAAATAAATAAAATATGAGATTTAAGATGATGAAAACTGAAATTTTTAACATCTTGTTATCCTATTTTAAAATATTTGAATTTTGTTTTTGTGATGGATTAAGTATCAAGTGAAACTAACAAACAGTAAATTACAAGAATTAGTAAAAACTAGAACCATTCAGCTGATGAACTTCACTAAGGTAAATACAGGCAATTCAAAATTGCATGGAAATCTCTCAGGACATGATTCTATAGCAAAAAATAAGAAAGAAATTTTATGAAAACATAGATCAGAAAATGATTTGCTAGTAAGTTTCAGCTTGCAAAAAATTTCGCCCTGATTTCTGATTCCTCTGTTAAATTAAACCATACTAAATTTCTTGGGGTATAAATTGAGCGATAAATTGAACATTTCCCAATGGTTTTTGATCTAAGAAATTGAATAAATGTGGTTCCTCTATCTCACTTAAATCAAGTAAACAGGTCAAAACAAGAAAACATTTTATCAGAACATACTTTTTTTGGTTCGGAATAAAACAATATTGTTAATTTCCCAATAAATAAATAAAAATTCTAGTTAACATTGTAGAGAATACACTTCTGTGAAAATTGATGTAAATAACATCTATTAAAATTAAACTCAAATTTAGTAAGTCCAACTTTAATTAAAAACAAAACACACCAACTAGATCTGAAAAGTGATACAATTTGAATCAGAACAATTTCCATTAATGTTTGGACAACATAATGTAAATGAAAAAAATATAAAACTTAATAATAAAAGAAAAAATGATTAAAAATAAAAATCACATATCTTTTGGTTTTTTCTCGAAAAATTATTAGTATAAAAACTGTTAAATGATAAAGCAGTTGCTAAATGAGGCCGCCACTGTTCAATGCATAGTTCAGCTCAGCGAATCCATGCTAGCTGGGATGACGTTTAATAGCACCATTGGTTTGATGCTATCAATGTCCTGTCTAACCACACCATTATTATTCCTAATAGTAGCTCAGCTTCTATTATATGATGTCTCAATTCTTTTTGTGTACCAATACAAGTAAAATAAAATAAAAACTTCATCCAAACCCAAAATAAAAAATGCAAGTACCAATCTCCAATGAGCCTTGGCAGTAAGAAAAAAGGGACTATAACATTATCATACTGCACATTAACCGAAAAAGTGTTGGAAAAGACCTGTAGCAGTCTCATGGGAATTTTCTTCTGCCCAAGTGCATGTGTTTCGATAATTTACAATGTCATTTCTTATAAAACAGGATTCATCAGCAACTGGAATATTACTTAGGAAATTGATATGATCATATTTTCTAATTAACCATTGACAAAATTTCAAATGTTTATCAAAATCAGAAGGTCTCTCTTGTACACATGTTGTATGGAATGGGTAGATTGTAGCTCCAATAATGTTTGCCACACACTTGATTGTGAAACATGAAAGCGATGTGACAACCTTCTGGTACTTGAGGTGGGAGATACTTGGGCCGCATTCAATATTGTGTCTTCAGTGTTGGCATTTGTTACAAAATGTTCACAGACCATCAACCAATCATTGTGGTTTAAGCATACTTGCTTCTCAAACTCATCCCTCCAAAGCCTCTTTGGAGGCTTTGGAGAATAATATTGGTCATATTATTATTATTACCAATAATAATATGACCACAATTTATGTTACAATTTTTTAATAGCACTAGCTTAGGTAAACGATTTTATATCGAACTCAAATGAATTTACATCGTCAGCATAAAGCCAATACTTCCGATTCATCAATACAAAAAACAAATCAAACTTAAATTCTTTTAATTTGTACTAGAATAGTATAAAATAACTTACTTAGAAAAACAAATAAATAATACAACCCCAAACAATAAATAATACTGAAATTAAAACAGAGTTGTTTCCGTAACAACTCCTCAGACAAATGGTAGGAGGGTTAATCAATGATGCCAACACATGCAATTTTATACTTCGATCCACGATGTTGAAAAAAAAAAATTTATTTATAAAATTGCTCAACTTATTAAATAATTTTTCAATGAACTTTTAAAATGGTTTAATCCAAAAGTAAAGAATCTACTGAAATTTTTATAAAATTCTTAGAAGCGATTGTTATATATTCATTTATTTAAAAAGAAAAAATGCGCTAGAATTTAATAATAATAATAATAATGTTTTTGTTGAAAATAAAAGTAATACAACAGAAAATGGAACGTAGTTAAAAAATAAAAATTCAAATAACATTACGATCATAAATAAAAAATTAAACAAGTAATAATTTTTAATTACCTTATACATTCTGATCCATTACGGTCGGTGATTATATTAATTTTAAAATATAATTTTATGTAACGACAAACCGACCCAAATTATATATTTTTTATTAAAACATAATTTAAATGACTTTTGGTCAGGTGATTTTAGCATAATTAACTCAGCTTCAAATAATGGGCAGGCAGGAGTAGGTTTCATAATGAACAAGAAGATAGGGAAGAGAGTATAGTATTTCAAAACGCATAGCGATAGAATCATTGTAATAAAGATAAAATCAAAACCTAAACCGACAACGATTGTTAACGCCTACAAGCGCCCATGATGATGATGAGATAGAGTGTGTATACGAATAGATTGATGAAGCAATTAAACACGTAAAAGGAGATGAAAATTTAATAATAGTTGGCTGGGCAAAAGGAATGAAAGAGGGGACAGACTTATAGAGTTTTGCACGTAGTATAATTTAGTAATTGCCAACACCCAATTTAAAAATCATAATAGAAGAATATACACTTGGAAAAAGCCAGGCGATACTGCAAGGTATCAGATAGATTATATCATGGTTAAGCAAAGATTTAGAAATCAACTCGTTGACTGCAAAACTTACCCTGGAGCAGACATTTATAGCGACCATAATTTGGTGATAATGAAATGTAGATTGGGGTTTAAAAACCTGAAGAAAAGGTGTCAGATGAATCGGTGGAATTTAGAGAAGCTTGAGGAAGAGGAGGTAAAGAAGATTTTTGAGGAGCACATCGCAAGAGGTCTGAGTAAAAAAGATAAGGTAGAAAATGTAGAAGAAGAATGGGAGAATGTTAAAAAGGAAATTCTTAAATCAGCAGAAGCAAACTTAGGCGGAATAAAGAGAACCGGTAGAAAACCTTGGGTTTCAGACGATATATTGCAGCTGATTGATGAACGTAGAAAATATAAGAATGCTAGTGATGAAGAAAGTAAAAGGAACTATCGGCAATTAAGAAATGCTATAAACAGGAAGTGCAAACTGGCAAAAGAAGAGTGGATTAAAGAAAAGTGTTCAGAAGTGGAAAGAGAAATGAACATTGGTAAAATAGACGGAGCATACAGGAAAGTTAAGGAAAATTTTGGGGTACATAAATTAAAATCTAATAATGTGTTAAACAAAGATGGTACACCAATATATAATACGAAAGGTAAAGTCGATAGATGGGTGGAATATATTGAAGAGTTATACGGAGGAAATGGATTAGAAAATGGTGTTATAGATGAAGAAGAGGAAGTTGAGGAGGATGAAATGGGAGAAACAATACTGAGATCTGAATTTAAAAGAGCATTAAAAGATTTAAATGGCAGAGAGGCTCCTGGAATAGACGGAATACCTGTAGAATTACTGCGCAGTGCAGGTGAGGAAGCGACTGATAGATTATACAAACTGGTGTGTAATATTTATGAAAAAGGCGAATTTCCGTCAGACTTCAAAAAAAGTCTTATAGTAATGATATCAAAGAAAGCAGGGGCAGATAAATGTGAAGAATACAGAACCAATTAGTTTAACTTGTCATGCATCAAAAATCTTAACTAGAATTTTATACAGAAGAATTGAGAGGAGAGTGGAAGAAGAGTTAGGAGAAGACCAATTTGGTTTCAGGAAAAATATAGGGACAAGGGAAGCAATTTTAGGCCTCAGATTAATAGTAGAAGGAAGATTAAAGAAAAAAAAACCAACATACTTGGCGTTTATAGACCTAGAAAAGGCTTTCGATAACGTAGACTGGAATAAAATGTTCAGCATTTTAAAAAAATTAGGGTTCAAATACAGAGATAGAAGAACAATTGCTAACATGTACAGGAACCAAACAGCAACAATAACAATTGAAGAACATAAGAAAGAAGCCCTAATAAGAAAGGGAGTCCGACAAGGATGTTCCCTATCGCCGTTACTTTTTAATCTTTACATGGAACTAGCAGTTAATGATGTTAAAGAACAATTTAGATTCGGAGTAACAGTACAAGGTGAAAAGATAAAGATGCTACGATTTGCTGACGATATAGTAATTCTAGCCGAGAGTAAAAAGGATTTAGAAGAAACAATGAATGGCATAGATGAAGTCCTACGCAAGAACTATCGTGTGAAAATAAACAAGAACAAAACAAAAGTATTGAAATGTAGTAGAAATAACAAAGATGGACCACTGAATGTGAAAATAGGAGGAGAAAAGATTATGGAGGTAAAAGAATTTTGTTATTTGGGAAGTAGAATTACTACAGATGGACGAAGCAGGAGCGATATAAAATGCCGAATAGCACAAGCAAAATGAGCCTTCAGTAAGAAATATAATTTGTTTACATCAAAAATTAATTTAAATGTCAGGAAAAGATTTTTGAAAGTGTATGTTTGGAGTGTCGCTTTATGTGGAAGTGAAACTTGGACGATCGGAGTATCTGAGAAGAAAAGATTAGAAGCTTTTGAAATGCGGTGCTATAGGAGAATGTTAAAAATCAGATGGGTGGATAAAGTGACAAATGAAGAGGTATTGCGGCAAATAGATGAAGAAAGAAGCATTTGGAAAAATATAGTTAAAAGAAGAGACAGACTTATAGGCCACATACTAAGGCATCCTGGAATAGTCGCTTTAATATTGGAAGGACAGGTAGAAGGAAAAAATTGTGTAGGCAGGCCACGTTTGGAATTTTGGAATATGTAAAACAAATTGTTAGGGATGTAGGATGTAGAGGGTATACTGAAATGAAACGACTAGCACTAGATAGGGAATCTTGGAGAGCTGCATCAAACCAGTCAAATGACTGAAGACAAAAAAAAAAAAAAAAAAAAAAACAATTTGAATATTATATAAGTAATTAGTTGTTTTTTTATACGTTGGTTGAGGACAAATCTCTTAACAGACACCACTTGCAGAGACAGATGGTAAGAAATGGTCGGTCACCGACCGTTTAACGACTGTACCGAACTTGACATCTAATATGTTGTTGACTTGTGTCTTGTGACGGTGAGGAGCCACGCGCGTATTTCAAATTCAACTTCTAATAAAGAAATGACGACTTGAACGTGAATTAAATTGACGGCTTTTTGTTTATAATTTTAACATTTAAATAATTATTAATCATTTTTAGTTGTATTATACATATCCTTCATAGGATATGTATAAAAGACACATGAAGTGTCTTGTACAGTCTCACGTTGAAAATTCCTGAGATGAGTGATTAATTGAAACCCAACCACCTAATAACAACGGTATCCACAATCTAGTGTTCAAACCCGTACAAAATTAACGTCCTTTACTAGGATTCGAACCTTATAACTCTCGACTTCGAAATCGGCTGATTTAACACGAGTTACCCTACATGGGCGATAATGGGCTTGGATTTGTCCACCTTTTTTTTCTGTTTAGCCTCTGGAACCACTGTCAGGATTACTTCAGACAATGAATGAGGTTCATATGTAAAAGTGTAAATGAAGTATAGTCTTGTGTTGTCCATTCCTGAGTAGTATGGTTAATTGAAACCCAACCACCAAACAACAATGGTATCCACGATCTAGTATTCAAATCCATATAAAAGTAACCTTTACCAAGATTTGAATCATAGGACTATTGACTTCGAAATCACTGATTTGCAAAGACGTGTTCACCACTTGACTAACCCGGTGGGTTAGGATTTATCCATCTAATGTGGGCATATACACAAAGTTCAAGTGCACTACAGTATGATAAATCGTACATGTTGTTCTCCATGGCGTACAGACGCCTGACGCAGCAATGAACTTACAAGTACTGAACAGGTCTACTTCGAAGATGTTTAAAACAGGCGTCAGCTGACACTATAAGGCGATTTTTT
The DNA here is from genome assembly GCF_047948215.1 of Lycorma delicatula. Lineage (NCBI taxonomy): Eukaryota > Metazoa > Arthropoda > Insecta > Hemiptera > Fulgoridae > Lycorma > Lycorma delicatula. The sequence goes on from NC_134460.1 coordinate 155,721,597, forward strand.
TAAAAAAAATCTGTACATGCATACTTTAGGAATTGGTAGAAATAAATAACAACTGATATAAACATTTTTATAATGCAAGTACATATTTATAATATATTTGTTCATTCAGGACAATGTATAAATAATGTGAATGAATGTTTGCAAATGTCCAAAGGAGAAAAGCCAACAGTAAAAGTTATCTCCTATTTACTTTTCATACTTCTCTTACAAGGAATTACATCTTAAAAATCTTGAATTTTAAAACAGTCACAAGGATATAAGTGTCAAATGTGGATTGAAAGGTTAATTGTAAGAACATTTGTATGAAAGTTGAATTTTGAGCAATACATTGAGATTTCTTCTGCGATTGTAGGTATGTTATGAGTCATGTACATTGTTATTTGTAATTTACAAAGGCAAATCAGAGGTATATAAAACTTTGGATTGAAATTGTAATATAGTTACAAGGATCCTTGATTTACACGATTAATTCATCCCTGAAAATTGTTGCGTGAATCACAACTGTTTTCTCAAGAAATGTATACAGTAGACTATAGTATCTGTACATATATAGTAGGCTAAATTTGTAATTCTTTTCGTCGGTAGAAGATACAGAATTTTTAAACAATTTGGCTTAACGTATCTTAATTAATAGAATATAAATTTAATCCAGTACAGTAAATATGATTACATAAAGTAAGAAACAAAGTAAAAAATATAAGAATAAAAAATTCCAAAAGAAACATCATAATACAGTACAGTATTATTAAACAAATGTTTACCTTAAAATAAATGTATATAGGCCTAAATACTATAAGGAATATTAAAAAAAAAACTTGTGATTTAATTCAGCTTTGGTTTCTTAAAATAACTGTCCAGTTATCACTGCTGTACTGATAATTGCAACTGATTTAGCAGTATCTTATAACTTAATATTCCATTTACAACTTTTGTATTTTGTTTTTGATCAGAATCAATTTCATTTACGTAATCAAAAAATTTTTTGTCGTATTCTAATGCCTCCTGCAATCCTTTTACTGTTAATTGTGGCTATGAAAAGGGAGGATGAGGTTGAAGGTTCACCGCTGTAGATTTTTGTTGACCCCGATTTAAATGTGTCACTGCTACTCAAATTCTCATCTAGCTGCTCATTTGGCGACTCGACTAGTGCTAATAAGTCTTTGTTTCCTATAAGTTGTTTATCTCCTTCCACAAGTTCAGTTACATCTTCAGAATCAACTTTGTGCCCTACACTGCTGGCGAGTTGTATAACTTCATTAAATAGTACCTGTAAGTCCTTGTCCGTTATAATCGAATGCAGTTTGATTTTGATAATAATCTTGATACACCTTGTGTCATACTCTACAAAGCGTACTCTCTCTTTGATTTCTTTCCAAGCTTCACTGACATTATATACAACATGATGTTATATTTTTTCCAGAACATTCCCAAATCACAGATCCCATTGCTTGAACTGTTAGTCGCAGAAACCATCTGAGAAAATGTTTTTTGTAAGATAGTAAGCATTGAATTGAGCTATCAATCCTTGATCGCAGTACTGTATCAGTGATATCGCATTTGCAGGCATATAAATGACTTCTATATGTGAATTAAAATTACAAATCACCTACTCACCAATCAGCAGGAGATGCATCATTCAAAAATAACATGATAGTACAAGATAAATAATAAACTTGCATCTAGACACACTAGAATAGATTAATTTGTTTTTACAAAAAGAATGGTGTATGTTTTAAATAAAAATAAACCTGTTTTCTGTAGAACTTTGTTTATTAGATTAAAAATACAATTTTTTAATAAAATAAATATGTATAAACTTTAATCCACTTAAAAATTTAAGTGAATGTTAACATTTTGTCTACACATATATATTATAAAATCAAACTTCATAATTCTAAAATCTTTTACATTATGAACAAAATGTTATTTATTAACATCACATAAAAACTCACAATTTATATCTTATAAACGTATTTCTAAAACTGAAATTCAAATATACTGCACTTTTGATTACAATAGATTATCTATTTCTCCAAGAAAATTATTTTCTAAAAAATTAAGTACATATAATATTAAAAAAAAATTTTTTTTAATAAGTTATATAAACATGCGATAGTAAAATTTTATCAATTTATTTTGAAGACCTATTAAAACTGCAAAATACCAAAGAAAAGCTCAACTGTTTGGAACCAGTAAATAAATTAGAAAACTCAAATTCCCTGAATAAACAAGAAAGAATATTTAATCAGATATCTAAAAAATAAGAAAGCATCCCATGAGGACTCAATAATGGTGTAACTTTTAATATTATAACGATTAGTTAATTAATTAATGTATGATGATTTATTAGAGAAATTATTTGGAAGACAGAAAAAATCTCATAAGAATGGCAGTCTGCACTAATTCATACTCTAACAAAAAAGGAGACAAAATAGAAGTTAATATTACAGAGGAATATCTCTTCTTTTAGTAACCTATAAAATCTTATAAAAGTTGTAGAAAACTGAATAGCACATCAATAAACAATTTGGAAAATATATCATGGTTGTTTAGAACAGGAAGATCTTGTGTGGAACAAAATTGTTTGTGTAAAATTAATAAAATGAGATAGACTGGCGAAATACAAGAATTATATATTACATTTTAAAAAGGTATATGATTCTGTTGATAGAAATGGGAATAAATGATAAACTTTAACTGAACAAACAATTTCCAATGTCTTATCTAAATTTAAATTTATTCGGAATTGTAGATTTTGTAGAATTGGATAAATTTTGTTACACTTGTTTTAAATTTTGCACAGTTGAAAGAATGCTATTTTTTTTTTCTCGTATTCAAATTTCATAATATAAGATCTTTGTAATGATATTTTAATATGGATATTATTAAGATGTCTGCCTAATTTAAAGTATAACTTTTGTTAAAAGTTAACATTAAGTTAAAGATTATAAACAATATTTCTCTTTGGGGTGTAAATTATTAATATGTTTCTTTGCATTAGAAAGATTATTAAAAGCCTTTTCACAGAAGTAACAAACATAACTTTTCTCTTTTGTATGAATATTAAGATGTGCCTTTAAAACTTCTTTATGATTAAAAGACTTCTGACAAAAGTTACTAACATAATCTTCTCTTTTGTATGAATATTAAAATGTCTCTAAACTAGAAGGACAATTCAAAACTTTTTGGCACACATTACAAACATAAGTTTTCTCTTTTGTATGAATATTAAGATGTTTCTTTAAACTAGAAGAAGAATTGAAAACCTTTTGGCAGAAGTTACACATATAATTTTTCCTTTTTGTATGAATATTAAGATGTTTGTTTAAATTAGAAGGATGATAAAAAATCTTTTGGCAGAAGTTACATACATAAATTTTCTCTTTCGTATGAATATTAAGATGTCTGTTTAAACTAGAAGAACAATTCAAAACCTTTTGGCAGAAGTTACAAACGTAACTTTTCTCTTTTGTATGAGATGCGATTTTAAAGTAGAACTTTAATTAAAAGACTTCTGACAAAAGTTAGTATTATTTTTTTTCTCTTTAGCCTGAAAGTTAATGTGACTCTTTAAATAACATTTACATTTGAAACTTTCATTTCAATATTCACAAACCAATTTTTTTCCTTTCTGGATAGGTAACTTTTGTTTTTACTACTTATATTCTCAACTAAATTTTTTTCTGTTGTAACATCACCATATGCACACATACATTCATTGGATTTTTCTTTTATAATTCCATCACGTACAGAATTATTTATGCATCTCTTACAAGTAATAAAATTGTTGGTACTATCCTCTATAGTTCCTTCATCAATAGTAACCTGTAAAATTAAAAAAAAATTACAATTGAAAATGAAAGAGACACATCAAAATTCAATGTCTGGTTATGGCGAAACAAAAATGGCATCATTGATCTGTTTTTTTTTGTTTTTTTTCATGGAGCCCACTGTTGTAGGGCACATGTACCTCAACATGCTTGAGGAATTTACTGTTCCTCAGATTCCTGCAGAATTCAGTTTCCAACAAGATGGTGCTCTACCACACTTTTATCAAGATGTTACTGTGTTAATGAACAATGCTTTTTTGGATGTTGGATCAGATGAGGATGAATATCCACTAATATTTAAGTATATTAATGTACATACATATATATATTTTTTTTTTCACATACACACAGGATGAACAACTTGAATACCAAACAGAAAGCTAGAACTGCAATCATTTAAATTGTTACCTTCAACAGTGCTTGTATTAGCATTACTGGTTGTGTGTTACTACTGTAATCTACTGTTCTCAGTTGTAAATTAATCATGCATCAGTGCAGTATGTTTTGTTCCAACTCCAAGAATAAACTTCTAAATTGATGACACTAACAATGTATATTCTTTATTCAGGTAATTTTTTACTGATAATTGATAATAATGAGATTGTTTTGTTGTTTCTAATTGTATATATGCTATCAGGAATTATTTGGAAGCCACTAATCAAAAGTTATACAAACCAGCCCCTTTTTATTAGTCCAGCATTTTGGGAAAATGTTATCTCATAAAAATTAAACATTTGTTGCATTTCCTCTGTTTTACTGATGATAAAAATAATAACCCATCTCCAAAAAATAAATCCTCATAAAGATTCATATACACCAGAAATAATTTAGTGGTTGATGAAAGTTTACCGCTGTAACAAGCTAGGCTACGTTTCATTCAATTTATTAGAATAAAAAGGGACACTCTTTGGCATTAAGACTTATGTTATTTCAGCATCAGAAGCAGGTTATTTATAACTTGATAATTTATGTAGGTGCAAACACAAATTACAAAAAACCCAAGTCATGATAATATTAGTGGCTACACCACTAATATTATTATGACTTTTAAAATCTAGTAACCTGTACACAAACATTACTATATTTACAACAATTATTTTTGCTACCCTGAACTTGCTCTGACTTTCAGTGAGCGAAATACTGACTCAGTGGGTACTGTCAGAAAATATGGGCATAATATTCCAAAAGACAATACTGCAAAAGAAATTAAATTAAAATGAAATTCATGTAGTGTGCGATAAGGAGGGAAAAATTATGAAGTGACATCTTGGATATGAATACCAAACAATTAGAAGTAGTACAGAAAGAAAGAAGGCAATCCTTCCAGATGTTGTCAATGATTGTAATAATTTTATGGGTGGAGGTGATCAGGTGGATCAAATGCTGAGCGGATGCTTACTCACAAAAAAAAGAGTAAAAGTGTGATATAAAAGCAATTCTGCCACCTTTTAAATATAACTATATTAAATATTCATGTTTTACATAAGAAAAGTGGTGGACAAGTACACTTTTATTCAATACACAAAGCCCTTATTGAGCAAATTCATCATAAAGTCATTCCTAAAACAGGTAGGCCCTCTTTAAGAGATGATACTCTCATAACCTATAAACAACAATTCTTCTCATATATTTCTGATACAGAAAAAACCCACACCAACAAGATGTGTTGTTCATTATGCAAATAAGATAAGAAAGGAATCATAATATTATTGCTGTGAATGTGATGTTGGTCTTTAAGTTGCTCCTTCTTTTAGAAATTTTCAAAGAAATACAAATATATTTCTTAAAATATTTTCATATTTCAAAAACATTAAATTTTATTTTTAAAAAGTAATTATTTATAACTAATTTTAAACTGAAATATAGCAGTAGCTCTGAATTGGCAAATGTAAATGTATGTTGTTATTGTGTGATCTTGAACTATGATTTCCTAAATTCATAAACACTTATGAAGTATTTTCATAAAAATTAATTTAAAGCAATTTTTAAGGTAAAGTGGTAATTTGTATATGTTTTTTTATTGTGAGAAAAATATTCAAAAATGTATGTATATTGACATCCTTCATTCACCAACATGTCAATTTGGTTCACCATGACCCAATGAGATGATGATTTATGTGTGACATGTAAACAAAGTGTATTCTTGTCAGACTCAGGCCGACCATTCCTGACGAGGAAGGTAACTATTTAGTTTTTAAATCTGTATAAAGCAACTAACGTTTACTAGGATTTGAACATGAAAACCTTTCGACTTTAAAAATCAGCTGTTAAAAAACAGATTTGCGACTAGTTAATAAATGAACTGTATATAATCCAAAATGTACACATTAGGTAATAATAATGAAAAGATAATACATTGGGATGCCAATTTTCCAGATGTTCAACTAACTGCACTGCTTAAATGCAGACTAAGCTGTTTAAAAAAAAAACCTAATACATTATTTGAAAAATCTTAACACTATTCAAATATATGTATGCTTTCACAAGGATTTTTTTTATCAATCTTTATTTTACTTTAGTTTTTAATTGACTTTTGCAATTAATTTAGCAAAAGCATATATTTTGGCCTTTCCTACACACTATATTAATCATATTATTGCATCTATTTTTTCTTACATTGTACATGTGTTTCAATTTCTTTATAATTTTACTGGAATAGATTTATATATATTTTTATATTTATATTTTTTTAATTAGTATGTTAACCATTAAACATTAAGAATGATATGTGCACTGTATATGACAAATCCTTTTTAGATTATCCTTTTCAATTATCTAGATATGGGCTGGCAAAGACCCATCTGAATAATTGGTGTCTCATGTATGTAAAATCGAACACCCTTACCTCTTCATTTTCAAATTTTAAATTTTCTGATTTAACTAATTTAGTCTCTTCAATTGCTAAAGGAAGGATCTTTTTCAATATCAGCCGGTTCCTACTTCAGTTGTAGTAAATCTTCTTGCTGTAATAAAAAAAAAAAAATGAATGATATAAAGTAAATATATTTTATGATTATTTTTGTACAAAACAGGTCATCAAAATTAAGGAATTTGAAAGTTGTTTGTAATCTGATTTTTATGTTATTTGGTATGCTGATTTCAAATATGGCCACCGTTTTTTCTATCACTTAAGAATTTTTTACAATACTAAAAAAAAGAGAATGGAAAAAAGGCTTATTGTCTATGTATTCCTCTGAGAAACATTTTTATGAAAAAGTAAAAGGACGTTTTACCTACAAAGAGGTAAAATAACCTCTACAAAGACCTTTATCTTTTCCTTTCAAAGCTCCAGGCTACATTTTCTGTTGTAGTCAGCTTGCGGTTCATCTATATGGATGCACAAACAGTACTCTGCAATCAGGTTCACATTCTGCCTTCCCTGTTATCTGTGTTCCATTTCGTTTATATCTTTGTGAAATCTTTCACCCTGTTCTTCACTTACAGCACCAACATTTTTGGGGAAGTAATCAATATGAGAATGCAGAAAACATTTTCTGCATTTTCTACCTTCTAGTTCATCAAACAATCCAAGTCTTGGAATTTCATTAGCATGATTTCCACTATAAACTTAAAATTTGGGTTCTTATTGTTCCCAATGAATTTCTTTACGACTTCTTTAAATGCTTTCCATGTTTCTTATTCAATGTTCTCCATTTTGGTTTGAGACTTCATCTTCAAAAAGTTTACGAATATCTGGACCATTGATAACCCTTCTTTAACTTTGGCTTCTGGCAGTTGTGGAACTTATGGCATATGTATTTATAACACTCTCCTTCTTTAGATAGAGCATTTACAAATTGGTTCATCAATCCCAGTTATAATAAATCTACTTGCTATAATAAAAAACAATAAATGAGTGCTACAAAATAAATATTTCATGATTTTTTGTATAATTTATAAAATAAAAAAATTGTATTTCCAATTCACTTACTACAAACATTAACAGTGCAGCCACAGTTATATTATTATTACTAGGTGACTTTAATGTGCCAGGTTTTGTATGAGAATACCTAGAAGAAAATGTTTCTTTTGCTAAATGTTATCATCCAAATTTAAATGTTAAAAATGCTGCTTGTCAACTTAGATTTTTCTACAAATTGTAATCTTTTACAATCAAATAATTTGTTAAACCTCTTGCAGTAATTCTCATGATTTAATTTTTTCTAATCTTACTGACATTATTGTTAATATTGCTACGGTGAAATTTTTTATTGTGATAATCATTTATCTTTAGAGATATCAACGTTGTCTAAGATTTTAAATTCTAATCTTATCTCTCATAAATACAGTAAGTGCTGTATAGGTATGCACATTGTAACCCACCGGGTTGGTCTAGTGGTTAACGCGTCTTCCCAAATCAGCTGATTTGGGAGTCGAGAGTTACAGCGTTCAAGTCCTAGTAAAGCCAGTCATTTTTACACGGATTTGAATACTAAATTGTGGATACCGGTGTTCTTTGGTGGTTGGGTTTCAATTAACCACACATCTCAGGAATGGTCGAACTGAGAATGTACAAGACCACACTTCATTTGCACTCATACATATCATCCTCTGAAGAATTATCTAAACGGTAGTTACCGTTGGCTAAACAGGAAAAAGAAATGAAAGAAAGTGACAGCGCTCACAAAACATACAATAAAACATAAACACTCCTTCAGTTTCAACAGCACCAAAATATTAAACAAAGTACATTTGAACAGACCACTCTAGAAATAATGATATACATCAAGAGAATTTTTTTATGATGCGTGAATAAATGTATATTGTCACCTGACTGAGAAGTGTAAGTGAAACGTTGTAAATTTAGTTTATAAGTTTATATAGTCGATCGGTTAATTCAAGAGATGAATAAAGATTATATCTGTAAGTAAAATATGTCTTATTATTATGTTTTATATACACAGTCTGTCCCCCAGGAAAGGTGACTGATTTTATATTCGCGTAACTACTAATACGATCTGGCGGGTATTCAGACTACCTTACGTTTTAAATTTAACAATGCTGGCATCACAGACTACTAATAACCAAAATTTTAACTATATATTTTGAAATTCTGTCGTGAAAGGGTCAAAGGATCATAGAAACTAAAAATAAACGTCTTGTATGTTTTCACACAAGTCACCTTTCCTGAGGGACGGAATGTGTATATAAACAATATACATACGTACTGTTAAATCTAAATTTAATTTCTTTGGAAGTAATCTATAAGCTGCCGGAGATATAAAAGTCGACATGTTTAAAATTTTATTTGTTTTCTGTTGACATTATTTCCATCAATCTTCTTATAATTAAATTCTCCACAGTGTTATTGTACGTCAAACGTAAAAAAATGTGTTTTTTTACCCTATTTTTGGCGTTTTACATGGGATATCTTAGAAACTAAGAGAGATATAGTTCTGGGACCTATTTGTTTCGATTTTCCAGCTTAAAAACCATAAGAAACAATTGAATTTGCCCCTTAATTGACCTTCCCAGAATTTCAGAAAGCCTTAATCTACCCGGAGGAACTGTAACACGGGCGAAATCTTTCACCCGATATAACTCGCTAACGAAGCGTTTTCAGACCTATGTTTATATGAACTTTTTTCTTAATTTTAGCCACTAGAATTTGTCAAAGAATTGTCCTATCCTCCTGAATCACCCTCTATATATATATATAAAAATAAATTTTTTTATATATATTAAAAAAATTTATTTTATATATACACATACGTAAGAGAAGCCTTATTTAAATACTTACAAACAATACAAATAAAATTAATATAATTTATATATATAATGTAATATATATTACAGAAAAAAGAAAAAAATAATTAAAACAAATATTTTAATAATGATTAATTAATAATAACTATAGTTGAGTAAAATTTATATTTATAAATAACAAAATATTTATTTTCACGTAATTTTACAAGAATTTTTGTCATAAAATAATATTAATTATTATAATAATAAAATATAGAAATTAAAATAATATAATAAAATTACGTTGTAAGAAATGTTTACAATTTTCAATATAGATACATACAAATAATAAAAAGGGCATTTAAGTAATTAAACGATAAATTGAGGCGTAAACACAAATATTTAAAAAAATTATCACATATCTGCATACCACATATCTTAAGTAAAAATGAAAAACATGTATTAAACATGGAAATGTTTAATTAAAATTAAATGTTACATAAAATATATAAATGTTTAATGTCGATAGACGACATTAAATATCATGAATAAAAAACAATTAATTTAAATAATATTTATTTTATAGTTTAAAAAGTATTGAAGTATTCGTCGTATAAAACATAGTTCATCGAATTATTTCGATTAGTTTAGTTCTATTAATTCCTCGGATTACGATTGAATAGACACGAGAGTTATGATATGAAAAATATGATACAAATAGTTTTGTTGAAACGTTTTCTAAATTTCCCATTAATACGGTATCAATGTTACAGCTGTAGGCTCATTACTCATAGTGAAATGTAGATCCTCGTATAAAAAGTTAACTGACGGACTAGAATATGGATATTCTATATAAAAAAATTATACAGTAATTAATTATGAATAGGTTGATATTAATAGTAGTAGGGATTATTATAATTTAATTTAAACGGTTGCTAAGCCGTTGCTATGCAACAAGATGCACAGAACAGCAGGGCGAACCCCAGATGGTCCGCTCTGCGCCAACAGCAACACAGCAGGGAATTGCAGCTGGCCCGGCAGCACATATAACCTCACACAAACATACGCTCTCAACGAGGAAGAAAGCGTCACCCTAAACCAAGATGCTTATACACAAGAGGTTAATATTAAAATTAAAAACTACACAATTCTATAATAAATCACAGAATTTCCTAAAATTGATCTAATTATTTGAAAATTTTCGTAAAAATATACTGTATGCCCTAATACTAATCAAGTAAATTTTAATTAAAAAATAATTAATAAAAAACAGAAAACCGAAGTTAGTGAAAACACGCGGTTTTAACACGGCCTAAAATAACCTCTTGCCTAAAATAACTTCATGGTCAGTTTCTCCTAACCCAACCCACCGGGTTGGGTTAGTCTAGTGGTGAACGCTCCAGCTTTTAAGTCATAGTTATAAACTCAGTTATTTTATATGGATTTGAATACTAGATCTTTAATACCAGTGTTCTTTGGTGGTTGGGTTTCGATTAACGACACATCTCAGGAATGGTCCGACTGAACCGCACCACACTAACACTTCATTTACACTCATACATATCATCCTCTGAAGTAATATCTGAACGGTAATTACCGGAGGTTAAACAGGGAAAAGAAAAAAATTTCTCCTAACCCGCCAAAAGAAATATAAATTCAAAAAAAATAATTTTGATTATAATTAAAATATTTATATTTCTAATATTAATTCGATTAAAGGAAATATAAAAAGTGCTGGCTAAGTATTGCATGATCTTACCGGCTATTAGTAATAAAAGTTAAAGAAGTTAGATTTAAAAAGCAAACAATAGAGTGGGAAAATAAATTTTAAGAAAATATATTTCTAAAAAAAAAAATATACATATATATATATATATACATTGTTTAAGAATGGCTTCGACGGCACGTGGCATTTACTAACGTCATGGTGGCCCTGAAAAGAGCCGTTTTTTTAGTTAACTCTGAGAAGTCGGGGAGTTGCGGCTCGTCCATTGAAGTCAGACCGGGCTTCCCCTCAGCGGAAGTTGGGTCCCCAGTACAGCATGGCAGTGGTGGCATCCAGAGCGCCGCAGTGTCGGGTCGGCATCGGTCGTCCTTTGCCGGAGCGACCGAGGCGGTTCTCCCCGAGCGATCCCATGCTCGGCCGACTTTAAGCAATTTTATTTTATGCAATCGAGTACCCAAGTGCTTTTACACATGCCTAACACTATTTTATTTCTCAGTTTTAAAAACAAGTCCATAAGGTTTTTCTCTTGTTAGAGCTGTAAAACCATTACTATCTCCATCACAAAGGTAATACTTGTATCTTAAGTTGTACAAATATTTTGAACATTTCAAGAGCAGCCTCTGTTGAGACTGAGGAGAAGGCAGACTTGATTCTGAAGGCTATTCTCCTTGGACCTCTTCCAGGATGCACCTGTTTGAGTCCTTCTCCAGCGCAGTTTCCCAGACCGTGATTCCATAGAGGAATACTGAGGTTACGTCATGAGCATATATCCTCAAAAAAGATTACCTTGGACCAGACATGTTACTGAGTAAAATAATTTTGTTAACTAGGTAATAAACATATATAAGTTTTAAACAAAATTTGTAGAGTTTGATTCTGAGTAAAACAGTTTGAATAAAGTACATAAAAACTAAATACAAACATAAGAATTTGGAAGTTTATTAAAAACAAAACATATCAAATGTGGCAAATTTAAAAAAATCTAGGTCAGGCTAATTTTTTAATTTCTAGTACAAATTTACAATTAACCTTTTTCAGGAATTTATGAATAAACATGAAGTAAACATCTTTACACATAATTAGTTATAAAGTTCTGAAAATTAATAGTTATTAATAATGCGAGTAACCTTTTGTAGCTCTAAAATAACTATTTAACTTATTAAGTGTTAATGCGATTGACCTCAAAGGTTTTCCTGGCTAATGTCAAACAAAATAGGTTAAATTACTATACAACTGCACTTCAGATAGCTAAATAAACTGCAAAAAAAGGTCCTCATTATAAGCAGTATAAAGATGCAGTTTTTACAGTAATATTATTATTACTGAAAATATTATTCCTGTTATTATTATAACTGTAAAAGTAGGCTATATTTTTACAGACTAGGTCATATTGGCCTTTAGCTGATTCTCACACTCACCCGCTTTGATCAATGAAGATATGATAAGAGTTTAAAAGAAAAAAAGTTTCAATAACAAGCTGTAACTATTAATTTAATTTTTTTTTTTATTACACCAGTATTATGAGCCACTAACAGCTTTAAAATATTTTGAGCATCTGTGTACTGTAATTCTTTGTAATTTGAGGAAATCATGCTGGGTTGAATGTGAAGATGTCAAAATTTGACTTGTATTTTACTGATGCAAATGTCAGCCGAGGCATTTACATCAGTGGCATCCCGATCGAGACCTGGCTGATGACTGTGAGATGTAATCAGTTAGAGGGTCTACAGACAACCTCCGGTAAGGCTCCTCAGGGCTCGGAACAGAGGAGGTGGTGTGGCAACTGGTAATGTCACAAGGTGGATGTCTTCTCCCTATGGGGTTGGGATGCCCTTAAATATATATACTGGAAGACATATAGATCGCGAATGTAATGATCTAGTTACATGCATTTGCAAAGCTAAAAGAGATCCTGGAAGAAGCTAATTGCAGATGTAGAAATTGATCCTTAGGACAGGCCTTATAACATATTGGAAAGGATAGCCATAAAGCCCAGAGCCCATGTCATTCAGGATATACAGAAGGTTCGCAATATACACAAGCTGTTTCCTCTCAGGGATTGATGATAGAAGTGATAGGGAAAGCCTGCCCCCTTCACTTTAAATGAGCTATTGGAGGCAGTGTCATGCTTATCTCCGGCAAAGGTGCTGAGTCTGGACCGGCTGTTGAATTCGGTGGTCAAGGTGGTGTAGCAGTCTGGGCCGAGCCGAAGGTTGTTCTTGAGATGTACAACAGTTGCCTTATGGAAGGCATATTCCGAGATATTTGGAAGCATCAGCAACTGCCACTTGTGGTAAAACCAGGAAGGGATCCGGCACTGCTGGCAATAATAGATGCGCATGTTTCAAAACAGAATATCTCAAGCAGTCAAGGAGGGGCGACAAACTTTTTTCTAATCAGTATGGATTATGCAGGGGTAGTCCGTACTCGATGCTGTGGCAGCAAGGCAAGGTGTGAGGCAGCTGGGTGAGAGCTGAAAGAGGTGGTCAGCGGGGAATTTCTGTCCTTGTTACTACAGATGTGAGAAATGCATTTTTCACAACACCATAATTCAGGCCTTAGAGGATCATGGAGTGCCTTCAAATCTGTGAAGAATAATTCGATCCTACCTAATGGGGCACAGGCTTGAGTGTAGGGAACATGAAGAAATTGAGCACCTCGGCATAAAAAATAAATTATTTAATTTAATTTAAAAAAATAATTACGAATAATTATTCCTAATTTTTATTATGAAGAGAAAACTATCTCTAATTCACTTACCAGATACATTAACAGTGCAGCCATAGTTCAATTATTATTATTAAGTGGCTTTAATGTGCCAGGCTTCATCCAAATTTAGCTCGTCACCTTACAGATTCTTCAACAAAATGTAATCATTTACAATCAAATAAATTGATAAACTGCGGCGGTAATTCACTTCATTAATTTTTCCAATTTTACAGACAGCATTCATATTTCTTATGATAATATTTTAGAGATAATCTAACCTAAAATTTTGAATTCTACTTATATGTGATAAATACATATCAGATTATAAAAATATTAATTTTGTTAGAGTCAACATTTACTAAATGAGAGTTTGACTCTAAACAAAATTTATTTATTATTATTCATTTTTTATAAATCACCATATATAAGTCTGAAGCTTGTGCATGGAACATGGAAATTGATTTTGTGAAGTATGAAAAAATACCATGCTGACTAGGATTTATATTGATCATGATATAAAAATTTTTGCTGAGGAATTGCATATATATGTTAATATGCATTATATATATATATTAATATGTTAATAAATATGTACCAAAAGTACTTATAAAAAAAAATTAATTTTCTCTAGTGAAAATACTAAAATAAATAATAGTAAACATAAAAAAATAAGTGATTTTCTAGTGAACTTATTATCAAAATTATTAAGAACCTTCAAAAATAATGTAGATCTACTTATTATGAATTATTTAAGAACAAATTGTACGTAATACTCTTAGTCGTAAAGATTTATTATTAAGTTATATTGTTAAACTTGAGGAATCTTTATATACTGATTCCAAAGATTTTTTTAAATTTGCTAATAAAAATGACATAGTAGATCTTATCAATCTCTTACTAGTTTTGAAAATAAGTATGCTGATATTGTAGAAGTTTTTGCTAAAAAATTTGGAAGTATCTACACTGATTTTTCCTAGACTGAAATTAGATTTAACAATAATGATCGCTTCACTTTTAACTAAGCTCTTCAATCGTTATTTAAATACTGGTGTTTTTCCTAGTTGTGACATTCAGATATCAATAATTATTGTCCTATCGGCAAATGGAATTTTTTCGCTAAACTCTTGGATAAGTTAATTTATAAGAAAAAATTAGACCTTGAATACAGTAACTTATAGTTCTGAACAACATGGTTTTTTTGGAAAGTACATTAGACAAATGAACTTAGGTGCATATTTGGAAGATATTGTTGATGTGCTAAATTACAGTTATTATCTTGATGCAATTTATAAAGATTTTCATTGTGCGTTTGATGTAGTTATTAACATAAAATTACTTATTAGAAAACATGCTCCATGTGGATTTAATAAATTCTCTTGGATACATTAATTTCACTCAAACAGAATTCTGTGTATTAAAAACGATAATTTTATCTCTAAGCCTATTTATGTTAGATCTGGAGTAAGACAAGCATGCATTTTGGTTCAACAATTTTCCTACTACTTATAAATGACAGTTTAATAAGTTATTTGCATTTTTTTTTTTTATTTGCCAATGATATGAAATTGTTTATCCCTATTACAAATGTAGTTTATATTCAGTTACTTCAAAGAGTTGAGCTCTGTGCATAGAGATAAAAGCAGGAGCTACTATTGGGAATAATAGTGATGTTATTAGACGTGCCTGACTAGCATAGATTTGCCGAGCTGAACTATGCATTGAACAGAATGACAGCCACACTGAGGTACTGCTTTGAAGAAATATTTGCAAATTTATCAAGTAACAAGAGTTTTGATGTTTAATGATTTTTAGAAAAACCCAAAAAGTAAGTGGTTGTTATTTTTTGAAATATATTATTTATTCTTTTTTCTGTTATTGATAAGTTTTCTTTTTTTTTCATTTTCATTATTTGTCAAACACTGCTGAAAATTGTTCAGTTTAAAATCACATCACTTTTCCAATCCAGATTGTACGTTCTAGATTGTTTCTAATTAAAATTGAACTTTTCAGATTTGTGTTTAAATTTAAGACATTATTTACATAAATTTCTCACAAGTAAATTCTCTGCAAAGTTAACAAGAAATTTTTCTTTGTTTATTGGTAAATTAACAAAGTTATTTTGTTCCAAATCTAAAAAAAAAAGTATATTTTCTAATAAAAAAGTTTCTTTTTTACCACACTCTTATTAAAGACTAAGTGAAAGAGAGGTCTGGGAATACTTTAATTCAGTTTCTTAGATCAAACACCAAAAGGAAGCAGGAAGCACCATAAACTTTACTCCTCAATTATACACAGAACTGTTTGTACATTTTAATTTCACAAAGGGAGCAGAAAGCAGAGCTAAATGTTTTGCGCCTCGCAAAAGATCACTTGTTCACTTGCGAGATTTGCCTCAAATCTCACAAGTGAACAGTTTTCTGACCTATGTTTTTATGAACATTTTTTCATACGTTTGGCAATAGAATCATCTCCCAAGAGACTGCCATGCAATTTATATATTGAATGATAATTTATTTTTAAATGATTCTAGTGATAATGCTGATTTTAGGAACTATTTTGATGAAAATCCTGAATACAGATCAAAATTTGACAAACCAGCTGTAAATGACAGAACAAAAAATCAAAAGGTTTATAGAGGGTGGGCCAAGCAAACGTTATGATGGAACTATGAATTTGTCTGATTCTGTTAGTAATTCAGCTGATATAAATAATAGCAGCAATACTCCGATTTCTTGAATTCCTGATGAAACAGAGTATTTTGAAATATGCACCATTGGACCTACAACGGTCCAATGCTTTCAACAATGCACTACACAATGGTAGCAGCGAAAGAGACAATGAATCTAATCTTAACTGCAGTTAATAACTTAGATATAAGGTAATATTTTATGGGGACCTTCTGGTGAAAACCAGTTATTTTTCCCAATGCCTTTCCACTGTTAGTTAATGATGAAATAACAGCAAAGGTACAGATACCAACCTCCAAGAAGCCTTTTGCCTTTCATCAATGATACAATTTACAATTTATTGGTCAATGAAACAAATTTTTGCGCAGAACAAAAGATTCAATCCAATCAATATAAATAAAATGAAAATTTCTTTGGGATAATTTTGTGGATGTGTCTTGGTAAAATGCATATAGCAAGTATGTTGTATTCTAACCAGGTTAGTAAACTAATGTCCCACAACAGATTTGAGATTCTTCTGAGAATGTTTCATAGTTCAAATAATGAAAATGCACCAAAGATGACAGGTTTATATGCATATCTGTGAAACAATGAATGTTGTTAAACTTACATTCTGTTTTAACGTTAAGTAAGGATTATGATTTAACATGATAACACTGAAATTATAGAACTGAAGTTTTTAACAATCTATTCCATTAATTCATACAGCTAGAATTTAGTTTTTATGATAGATCAATAATAAGTAATAAGTAGCAAATTACAAGAACTGGTAAAACCTAAGAATGGTTATGCTAATGAAACTTGCTGAGGTAAATAAGGGCGATTCCATATTGCACAGCAGTCTCTTGGGAAATGATTCCATAGCATAAAATAAGTAACCAAATTCGTGTAAACGTACATAAGAAAACTATTCATTAGCAAATTTTGGTTCGCGAAACCTTTAACCCTCCTTTCTGCTCCCTCTGTGAAATTAAACTGTACTAAAATTCTTAGGTGTAAATTGCAATCCCAGACCTCTTAACTTAGGTTTTAAAAAAAAGTATTCAAAACATGAAACGGTTTTGTCGAAAAATACACTTTTTTAGTTTGTAATACAATAACTTTAATAATTTACAAATAAAAAAGTCTAGTTAACTTTACAGAGAATTTACTTCTAAATTAATATAAATAACGTCTATTAAAATTAAACACAAATTTTGAAACTTTAAAAAAACATAATGGAAAAAATCTGGATCAGAAATGTGATAAGATTTTAAACAGAACAATTCATCATCAATGTTTGAACAATTTAATGTAAATAATAACAAATAAAAAACATATCAACAGAAATAATTGAATAAAAAAAAGCTGATAACATAGTTATAGGACTTTCACATCACACATGTTTCTTATGATACACAACTTAATTTAAAAATATAATTTTTTTTGTTTATTTAATTTAATAATTCTAATTACAATGCATCCACTTACTGCTTTACATCAGTGCTATTCTAGCACTCCTTGTGGTGACAGGGGGGTACTGCAGATCCAGTATAACCACTTAGCCACTAATTTAGAGCATTTTTTGGAGTAGGGAGCAATTTCGAAAAATATTTTTTTAGATAATGTTATTTTTTAATTGTTAACAAATGTGCCTAAGAAAAGTAAGACCTTAATTAGGTGAAATTTCAAGATAATGAGGATGACCTTGCTCTACAGCCTCACCCCCTTGACCTTTTATGTTAAAAAATGAATGGCTCATTGCCCTCTGAACAGAAGTAATCTGAAAACGTTTGGTTAAATTTGGTCCAGTAATTCTGGAGATATGAAGTGTGAGACACCAAACATACACAAGTACTAAATGAGCAAGTAATACATTTAATAAAACAAAAATTACTTATACTTTTTGGTTTTTTTCTAAAAATGATCAAATATCAAAACTGTTCTTGTTAAATTTCCAAACATTTCGTCACAGCAGTTGCTCAATGTGGCCGCCATTCTTATTTACCTCAGCAAGTTTCATTAGCATAACCGTTCTTAGGTTTTACCAGTTACCCACTGAAAACCAAACTACAAGGTATTAATAAATAACATTGTAAGCTGAACCACCAGCCCACTCTTGTTAGGTGAAGTTTTCATATTTATAATCAATTCAAGTGATTTCAAAACTTTTTCCAATTGGTATGCCCCTTTTTTTTCAACATGCCCACAATCATAAAGGTAACCAAAAATATGGAAGAATACTAACTAAGCATTAATCAGATTATGTAGAATTCAAAAAAACAAACAAGGCAACCTTTTTAAAATATATAAATGTCAAAAGGCACAAGTTCATTGAAGTTCTATTTATCTGTCAGTGAAACAGATTCATAATATTGGTATGTAAATCTTTGTTTACCCATCTTTGTTCTATATCATGTCACAAATTTCAAATTATGTATATATACAGACTTTATAGTAAATTTTAGATTTAATAATACATTTTCAAATGTTAATTAAAGCCAGTTGACCAATCCCTTAAGTTTCCTAGCATCTCTAAGGTGATGGTATCACTAACTTTGGCCGTCACGGATTTAGTCAATGTATAATCATTTCTAACAACACATTACCTACAAAAATTAAATTTAAGAAACAAGTGGAAGAATTAATATTCACGGACTATTAATATTTATGTACTTTGTTCATATGTTTTATATACGTTTCTTAAATAAACGACATGTTACTTAAATAAACGATTTTACAACACTCAAACTCAAATTTACATCACTGGTTAAAGCCCAAACTACAAATTCATTAATACAAAAAAAACTCTCAAACTTAAACTTAAATTCTGTTAATTTATATTAGAGTGGCATCAAATTACTTACTTTTTCAGATAAATAAACGTGAACAACAAATAAATAACACTGATACTAGAGTATATATTAGATATATTCTTAACATTTTCACTAGTAATGGGAAGAATCGTGAACGAGTCGTTCCTTGGATTAGATTCTTAATACTGAACGAAATCGGTTTGCAGGAGAACCGATTCTTAAATCGGTTCTCCTGCACCGATTTTCATATTCTCCTGCACCGTAACCAGTTCTGATGGTTAGATAAGTTCTCATGGCGACAATAAGGTTGCCACATGCCGATTCCGTGTAACATTGTCTGTGTCAATCGTGCAGAAGGCTGCATATGAATTAGTATGGTCTTCTGTCACATCGATATAACGGAGCAGCCGCTGAGGTGTTTCAGGTGTTTTGAGGCAGGCCATACGGCAAGAAGTAGCTGCTGAAACAAAAGGACTGCTCCAGTCCTTTTGTTTAAAGGACTGTTTAAAAGACTGTTAAAACATGCTCCATGTTTTATCTGTGGAGGTGAGGGCCACAGGGTGGAGGACTCCAAGGAGACATCCAAATGTCTGTCCTGTGGCATTGAAGAACACTGTATAGGATCTACTGCATGCCCTAGAGGAACTGGAAGGGAGACTGCTAATGAGGACTAGCCAGATTAAAATACAGAAATGAGGATAATTCAAGTTAACTTGAATCATGTTGTATTGGCTCATGATCTACTGGCCAGATATGCCTTAGAGATGGGAGCAAACAGATATCATACTCATCTCAGGGCCATATGTCACTCACCC
This sequence comes from Lycorma delicatula, assembly GCF_047948215.1. Taxonomy (NCBI): domain Eukaryota; kingdom Metazoa; phylum Arthropoda; class Insecta; order Hemiptera; family Fulgoridae; genus Lycorma; species Lycorma delicatula. Next base: position 155,741,844 of record NC_134460.1, read on the forward strand.
CCCACCAAAGTGGTATTGTCAGGAGACAGGCGTGCCGCCATCTGAACATGTGGGACTTCACCCATCCAGGATGTGCACCTGCAGGAGAGCTTCACCAGGGCAAGTCGGGGGGATTTACCTCTACTCTTGTTATATATCACTGAATATCCCAACTGAGAGGTATGAGAGAAATTTGCCGCTATTGCAAGGGATCTTCCTGTAAATTGTCCTGCACTCCTCGCAGGTGATTTAAATGTGTGGTCCACAGATTGGGGCTTCACAGTCAAGGCACGGTTATTAATGCAGACAGCTGTGGCGCTGGATCTTGTTTGTCTGAACAGACTCCATGATGGGACCAGGTGGGAATGAAGGGTTTGTCCCCAGCTATTGTGCGGACAAAAATGAGGTTACATTCCCTTGTTAGGTGACCTAACAAACTCACCTAATTTATTGGGTATAGTTCATCTAGCTTATTATGTCACCTAACTTATTTGGTTGGCTTATTTGGATGTAGGTCTAAATTTCTACCTTGCGTAAAACATAAATTTGATTGGTATGAGTGTAGCAATGATTTAACTTACAACTCGTTCATTTTTTGAGGCATTCACAGTCACAAACGGTGTTGTCAAATTTGGACTATGCGTGGGGTCTGTGCTTCCGGCAAAATTTGACTTGTATTTTACTGATGCAACGTCTGCCGAGGCATTTACATCATTGGCATCCTGAACGAGACCTGGCTGACGACTGTGAGATGTAATCAGTTAGAGGGTTTAAAGACAACCTCCGGTAAGGCTCCTCAGGGCTCGGAACAGAGGAGGTGGTGTGGCAACTGATACTGTCACAAGGTGGATATCTTCCCGTTATGGGGTTGGGATGCCCTTAAAGAGATATACTGGCAGACAGATATCGCAAATGTAAGGATCTAGTTACATGCATTCGGAAAGCTAAAAAGAGATCCTGGAAGAAGCTAATTGCAGATGTAGAAATTGAACCTTAGGACAGGCCTTATAACATATTGGAAAGGATAGCCATAAAGCCCAGAGCCCATGTCATTCAGGATGTCCAGAAGGTTAGCAATATACACAAGCTCTTTCCTCTCAGACAGGAGCTAGGGATTGATGATAGAAGTGATAGGGAAAGCCTGCCCCCTTCACTTTAAAGAGCTATTGGAGGCAGTGTCGTGCTTATCTTCGGCAAAGGTGCTGGGTCTTGACTGTCTGCTGAATTCGGTGGTCAAGGTGGTGTAGCAGTCTGGACTGAGTTGAAGGTTGTTCTTGAGATGTACAACAGTTGCCTTATGGAAGGCATATTCCGAGATATTTGGAAGCATCAGCAACTGCCACTTGTGGTAAAACCAGGAAGGGATCCGGTACTGCTAGCAATGATAGATGCGCATGTTTCAAAACAGAATATCTCAAGCAGTCAAGGAGGGGTGGCAAACCTTTTTCTAATCAGTATGGATTACGCAGGGGAAGTCCGTATTCGATGCTGTGGCAGCAAGGCACGGTGTGAGGCAGCTGGGAAAGCTGAAAGAGGTGGTCAGCGAGGAATTTCTATCCTTGTTACTGCAGATGTGAGAAATGCATTTAACTGCATTTTTCACATTACCATAATTCAGGCCTTAGAGGATTATGGAGTGCCTTCAAATCTGTGAAGAATAATTCGATCCTACCTAATGGGGCACAGGCTTGAGTGTAGGGAACATGAAGAAATTGAGCACCTCGGCATATGGATAGACACTAGGCTAAGATTTGGAATGCAAGCCATAGAGTGGCTAAAAAATCTGAGAGGACTGCAAGACAGACTGCTGGCCTCCTCCCAATCAGTGGCGGACCTACCCTGCATCAGAGAAGGTTACTTATGGGAGTGACGTACACCACACTGCTTTATGGGACTGAGCTATGGGCTGGAGTAATTAGAGGGCTAAATCTGGAAAATTGGTGTTCCACTATATGAAAAATCTAACATCCTTACGTTTTACATTTTAATGATTTACATTTTTACTTCTATCAAAATCTAACATCCTTACCGCTTCATTTGCAACTTTTACATTTTCTGATTTAACTAAGTTTGTATCTGCAATTGCTAAAGGATCTTTTGGAATATCACTTTTAATATCAAGTGGTTCCTCTTTCAGTCTTATTAAATCTTTCTGCTGTAACACAAAACAAAAAATGAATGCTAAAAAGTAAAGTATGTTTATGATATTTTGTTATGAATAATTATTATAATTCAAATAAAAAATGAATTACATATTTTAATTAAAATTAATATAAATAATTAATTATTATAATTATGAATAATAATTCATAATTTTTATTATGAAGAGAAAACTATTTCTAATTCACTTACAAGATACATTAACAGTGCAGCCATAGTTCAATTATTATTGTTAAGTGACTTTAATGTGCCAGGTTTCATCCAAATTTAGCTCTTCACCTTACAGATTCTTCAACAAAATCTAATCATTTACAATCAAATAAGTTGATAAACTGCTGCGGTAATCCAATTTACCTTAGTTTAGTTTTTCCAATTTTACAGACAGCATTCATATTTCTTATGATAATATTTTAGAGATAACCTAACCTAAAATTTTGAATTCTACTTATATGTGATAAATACATATCAGATTATAAAAATATTAATTTTGTAAGAGTCAACATTTACTAAATGAGAGTTTGACTCTTAAACAACATTTATTTATTATTATTCATTTTTTATAAATCACCATATATAAGTCTGAAGCTTGTGCGTGGAACATAGAAATTGATTATGTAGCGTATGAAAAAATACCATGCTGACTGGGATTTATATTGATCATGATATAGAAATTTTTGCTGAGGAATTGCAACCATATATTAATATGTTAATAAATATGTACCAGAAGTACTTATAAAAATAAATTAATTTTCTCTAGTGAAAATACTAAAATAAATAATAGTAAACATAAAAAAATAAGTGATTTTCTAGTGAACTTATTATCAGAATTATTAACAACCTTCAAAAATAATGTAGATCTACTTATTATGAATTATTTAAGAACAAATTGTACGTAATACTCTTAGTCGTAAAGATTTATTATTAAGTTATATTGTTAAACTTGAGGAATCTTTATATACTGATTCCAAAGATTTTTTTAAATTTGCTAATAAAAATGACACAGTAGATCTTATCAATCTCTTACTAGTTTTGAAAATAAGTATGCTGATATTGTAGAAGTTTTTGCTAAAAAATTTGGAAGTATCTACACTGATTTTTCCTAGACTGAAATTAGATTTAACAATAATGATCGCTTCACTTTTAACTAAGCTCTTCAATCGTTATTTAAATACTGGTGTTTTTCCTAGTTGTGACATTCAGATATCAATAATTATTGTCCTATCGGCAAATGGAATTTTTTCGCTAAACTCTTGGATAAGTTAATTTATAAGAAAAAATTAGACCTTGAATACAGTAACTTATAGTTCTGAACAACATGGTTTTTTTGGAAAGTACATTAGACAAATGAACTTAGGTGCATATTTGGAAGATATTGTTGATGTGCTAAATTACAGTTATTATCTTGATGCAATTTATAAAGATTTTCATTGTGCGTTTGATGTAGTTATTAACATAAAATTACTTATTAGAAAACATGCTCCATGTGGATTTAATAAATTCTCTTGGATACATTAATTTCACTCAAACAGAATTCTGTGTATTAAAAACGATAATTTTATCTCTAAGCCTATTTATGTTAGATCTGGAGTAAGACAAGCATGCATTTTGGTTCAACAATTTTCCTACTACTTATAAATGACAGTTTAATAAGTTATTTGCATTTTTTTTTTTTATTTGCCAATGATATGAAATTGTTTATCCCTATTACAAATGTAGTTTATATTCAGTTACTTCAAAGAGTTGAGCTCTGTGCATAGAGATAAAAGCAGGAGCTACTATTGGGAATAATAATTTCGATATTAGACGTGCCTGACTAGCATGGATTTGCCGAGCTGAACTATGCATTGAACAGAATGACAGCCACACTGAGGTACTGCTTTGAAGAAATATTTGCAAATTTATCAAATAAGAAGAGTTTTGATGTTTAATAATTTTTAGAAAAAACCAAAAGGTATGTGGTTGGTATTTTTTGAAATATATTTTTTATTCTTTTTTCTGTTATTGATATGTTTTCTTCTTTTTTTTCATTTACATTATTTGCTCAAACACTGCTGAAAATTGTTCAGTTTAAAATCACATCACTTTTCCAATCCAGATTGTGCGTTCTGTTTCTAATTAAAGTTGAACTTATCAGATTTGTGTTTAAATTTAAGACATATTTACAAAAGTTTTCTCAGAAGTAAATTCTCTGCTAAGTTAACAAGAAATTTTTCTTTGTTTCATGGTAAAGTTATTTTATTCCAAATTTAAAAAAAAAGTATATTTTCTAATAAAAATGTTTCTTTTTTACCACACTTATTAAAAACTAAGTGAAAGAGAGGTCTGGGAATACTTTAATTCAATTTCTTAGATCAAACACCATAAGGAAGCACCAAAAACGATTATACACTGAAGTTTTTGTATAGTTTAATTTCACAAAGGGAGTAGAAAGCAGAGCTAAATGTTTTACGAGGCAAATCTCACAAGTAAACAGTTTTCTGACCTATGTTTTTATGAACATTTTTTCATACGTTTGGCAATAAAATCATCTCCCGAGAGACTGCCATGCAATTTGTATATTGAATGATAATTTATTTTTAAATGATTCTAGTGATAATGCTGATTTTGGCAACTATTTTGATGAAAATCCTGAATACAGATCAAAATTTGACAAACCAGCTGTAAATGACACAACAAAAAATCAAAAGGTTTATAGAGAGTGGGCCAAGCAAAGGTTATGATGGAACTATGAATTTGTCTGATTCTGTTAGTAATTCCGCTGATATAAGTAACGGCAACAATACTTCGATTTCTTGTATTTCTGATCTCAGTGTTATGAAGTGTGCATCACTGGAGCCTCCAACGCTCCAGGTATTCAACAAGGCACTAGGACATGAAAACAATGGAGATACTGAATCTAACCTAACTGCATTAATAACTTAGATACAAGATGATATCTTATGGGGACCTTCCAGTGTGAAGACCAGTTTTTCCCTATTAGTTAATGATGAAATAATAGTGAAGGTACAGGCACCAACTCCCAAGAAAGCTATTTATGTACTGTTCATCAATGATGCCATTTTTAATTTATTAGTCGACGAGACAAATCATTATGCAGAATAAAAGATTCATCCAACCAGTACAAATAAAATGAAAATTTCTTTGGGATATTTTGTGGATTGGTCTTTATACAATGGTGAGTATAAAGCAAGTCTGTTGTATTCTAACCATGTTAGTAAACAGATTTCAGATTCTTCTGAGAATGTTCCATGGTTCAAATAATGGAAATGCATCAGAAGGTGACACACTGTACAAAGTTCAACAAATCAACGACTTGCTTCCCATTAAGAAAGGTGTATTAATAAAAAATAATGCCTTTCAGGGTAAAAAACAGCATGGGATGAAACATTCCAAATTAATTCCTTGTCTTTGGCTTCACAAGGAATCTCATTATATATGCTGGAAAAGAATAGAGCAGTTCCAGAAACATATTTGTTGGAGCTTTCTGGACCATTACTTGATGCTGGACGATCATTTTATTGTGACAGTTGATACAAAAGTGTATCGTTGGTTTCGTTACTCGATTGTTATACACATCTTGTTAGTACCTTAAGGGTTAATGAAAATAGAAATCCAAAACAATTAACAGAAATCAAATTGAAAAAAGGTGATATAGTCTATACTCCCATGTTCAGGTACAAAAAAAGAAATATTGAAATGGAAATATAACAGGGATGTGTTAATGATTTCAACAAAACACAGAGATGAAACGGTAACAAAATAGAAGAGAGGGAAGAACAACATGAAACCCAAGGTAGTAACAGACAACAACGGTGCCAAAGCACCGATCTTCTATAAAAAATATGAGAAGATATAATGTTAAGAAGAATTAATTAACCTGTAGTACTTATTAAACATATCGAGATCAAAAGATAAGTAGAATTTTAGAGAATGTTCAAGTGACATAACTTGAGCTTATAATAACAAATAAAAAGAAATTTTGAATTGTTTAGTAAAAGGGAAAAGTTAAAATTTGTTTTAAAATGATTTAACGAAATTACTTCCCTTGGAGAAAAATTTATTCATTAACTTCTTCCATTTTGTCTTCCTTTAAAAATCTGAATGTAGTTTTAATTCTCTAAATTCATTTGTTTTACTTTTAATTGAATCCATATTAGGTTTAAAGTTTGACTACCAGTCTCAGATTAATTAAACTGTTTCTTCCAAAATGCCATATACAGCTAATTTTATTTCATTCCTATTTACTACAGGAAGGAGCCAATAATTAGCTATACATGACGTGGAAGAAAAATTACGTTAATCTGAAACTCAATTATTAATAACTTTAGTAGTTTTGTCATTTTTTTGTAATAATGTTCAATAAATAAATCCATTATGCATTTCACAATAGCATTATTATAAATTTGGGTTTATAAACATACATTTTTGAGGTTTACATTTAAATCATTTGTGCGAGGAAGAAAATGTTCTTACATTTCTTTAAGTACTAGTATTAAACACTTTAAGCAAACCATTAATATATATATATATATATATATATATATATATACATAGCTAGATTGGGTAAAACTGATACTTCTTATTCAGCAATAAGCAGTATGCCTTACTAATATTAAAAAAAATTATTAACATGGAAGTTAGAACTAACAAAAAGCATGAATAATAAAACGTAATTGAGTTCATGAGCACAAATAAATAATTTTAGTTGTTAGACTTGTGGGCTTAAATATTGGGTGTTGAGGTAATGTACATCTGAATCATTAGTTGATAAATTATCAGAATTAAGTAATGACAAATGACCTAATCTTAAGTATTCTTGCATAAAGGCAGAATATTCCCTTTTAAGATTTGTTTCATAATCTTCATTCCAGATTAAGAGCCTACTTTTAGCTTTAATGAACGATTCACCTAGCTGGGGTTTATCAGATTTACGTGGTAATGAGAAGATAAATCTGCCTTGATTGTTCCTAGAGGTATTAAGTTGGAAGTGTGTTTGACATGTAGAAGTTTCATTAACAAACATCAGAATCAGTTTCAAGAATTTTCCAAAAATTTTCACATATAGTTGAATGTTCTGAGTTATTGTTGGTTGTAAAATGGGATGTAATAGTTTAAATTCTTATGTTTAAATTTAGTAGGAAGACAACCGCTAAGAATACATCCTAGCTTAGTCTCTTGAATAACAGGATATCTTAAATCTCGAATAAATTAGGACAAGGTAATATAATATCTAAATAAAATTGGGCTCAATTAAAATATCGATATTAGTTAATATAAGATAGATTAAGATAAGAATTTTCAACTCTATTTAATGGAAGGTTAGTTTATGTCTGGCAAAACAGCACAATACACCTTGAATGAAACGTTTTTTTATCGTGAATGCAATGAAGTACCACACCATAATCAGATTTGACTAATGCATTATTTAAGCCTGAAATAGGCAAATGTTTATTGAATTGAAATCCCAATTTGCAAACAAACGTATATGCCTAAGTCTAACAAGACTACACAAATAAGAATGACCAAAAACATTGTCTACATTACATAGAGCAGTATACAAAATTACATTTTTGTTTAATTGTAAACAAGTCATTATTATTAAATTTATCATTACTTATCTTATCAGTATGAACGAGTGTGTAGTGTCGTTCACATAAATCATATAAGTTATTTGAGCAACACTGATTGTTACTATGACCTCTGTGAAAACATATGAGACAGTTATTTTTTAAAAAGTATCTTCATTCATCATTGGAAAAACTTATAGCATTTTTGTAACTGATGACTGAACTTACAAAATAAACAATGCTTAAAGTTAGATCTAGAATAATAACATTATGCTGTTTATGAATCTTGTTAATGTTTGAAGTAGGATGATGTTTGCGATGAGACTTAAATGCATTGTTGTAATCTTGTCCTTTAACATTTCCAATACTGAACTGAGTTGTAATACTTTTTGAAAACCCCTTATTTGATAATCTTTCGTTCCATAATCTGGCAGTATTATATTCTAACCTTGTTAACTGGGAGTTTCAATGCCTCAAATGAGTTGACAAATGAAATGTCAATAGGATCTAATGATTATCTTTTAAAAAATATTTTTAAAATGCGATCTGTATTAAAATAATATGCAATCATACATTTGTTATCAAATTGTTTTATCAATAAATCTAATGCGATTTAATTTTCATTGTTTATTGGAAGATTTTTAATAATGGCTAAGGCTTCGTCTCTTAGTGCCATATGTAAATACTGTAATTTTTGAATGTGTTAAATCTTTTTGAGTGTTCTAATTCTTGCAATGAAAGCCTTAATTTATTTTATTTGTCTTAATTGTACTTTATCCACAATGATTACAATTAACTAATATGGCCAAAAAACAAAGTAAAACTAAATTACACTAATATTATGTAAATAAAGGTGTTAACATAAGTTACGAACCCAGTTTCAATGTAGTGAAAAAAACTACAATGTAATATTTTTGTTCATTCATAATTGAATGACATTGTAAAGAAAAGTGAAATTATAGTTAATAATTGCTTAACAATACCTAAGCTCAGCTGGTTCATTAATAAAAAATAAAAAATGATAGGCCATGTTTACATCAAGCAAAAGTATGAAGAAAACATGTGAATCCAAACAAGGTGGTCAAAGAGTAAACAATATCAGCGTTAATCGAGGCAACGTTTTAGAATTGCTGCACTTAATCACAAAGTACGATGCTGTACTTCGTAAACATCTTGTAAGATCTAAAATGGGTAGGAAAATTTCTATTGCTTATATGTCACCAGAAATTCAGCAATTTTGGGAGATAAAGTTCCCCAACATACCAGACAAGTAAAAAAGACCAAATATTATTTGATTACATTCGACAGCACTCAGACTTTTCTCACAAAGAAATACATAGCGATTGAAAATCAGGAAGTACACATAGCTGCGGTTAATACATAATTTTATTTGAAATAATTAGTAATCCTTTGATTAGAAAACCAGTGTTCTACCATTCTGTTATCCCAAATTTTAAATATTAAACAACCTATATGTAAAGACAAACAAATTCTCTTCCAGTAGGATTTAACTTCCTACTTCCTCCGTCCTCCATCACGATTTTTTCAGACTAATCTAAATTTAGAATGTAAAATTTTTTTTGTTAATTTATAAAAAATTTTAAATTATTGAAAAATAATACTGGTTAGGATACAAAGCAGTACATGAAAAAAGTACTTTAGTGAGAAATGTATAACTTTATCGAGGTGATTTGTATAGATTAAATGTTACATTGTGTAACAATAAACTTTACAGACCGATTAATTGATTTATAAATCAATTTGTTTTGTGTTTATTATCAAAGTCTTCCTATTAAAACAAGAAATCTTAAGTGAACATCACATGACTTCCTTGCACGCATATTAAATTACATACACATTTTTTTTTTAAATGAGAAATACATAAATTTTTATTTCATTAATAAGTTATGATATTTTTTATTGGTATTATTGAATTATTATTTATTGTAATTTTTTTTACAATCAGAGATTAATAATTATTAATCAATATATTGAAAAAAAGTTAAAAAAAAAAAAAAAAAAAGATGAAGTCAGATTTAAACCGATGTGCCTCCCCCTTGTAAGATTCAAATATTTTGGCTATAACTCTGGAACCGATGAAAGTAAATACCACTTATGGCATATCATTGAAAAGCTCTAAATGAGAGCTTATTATTGCAGTTAAGAAAATACACAAACTCCAGATTTTTTGTATTTTGGGCTTTTTTAGATACTTTTGGTCCAGTCAATTGCAATCAAAAGGGGTAGTGCACAACTAGATCTTATAACAATTGTAAATCCAAAATTTCAACATCCTATGGCTAATTGTTTTGAGTTATGTATTTTACATACATATGTATGTAAAAACATACAATGTCACACCGAAACTAATCAAAATGGATCCAGGGATGGTCAAAATGGATATTTCCGTTAAAGTCTTAAAACCGAAATTTTTTATGATCACAATATTTCCTTTACTTTGTACAAGGAAGTAAAAATGAGATTTCCTTGCATTCCCATTTTAATAAAAGATATTGTATTTTAAATTACAATGATGAAGTTAAAAAATATACAAACATCCTACACGAATTAATTAACCAAAACTGGCTTGTATTGAAAACTGAAAAACAATAAGCTAAACAAAAAAAAGTATATTATAATACAAAAGAAGATTACGGTAAAAATTATAAAATTAAAATTCAACTAGGGTAACCTATATATATATTTCTACCACTAGATTGCAGTTTACATAGATTTGCATTTTGTAATAACAAAGCAAACTTCAAAACTACATCAACAAAAATGTGGGGCACCCCCTATTTCTACTTGATATTATTGATAGCATTTAATATAATGAGTCCTTCTTTCTTTACACTTGTACAATATATAATCCTTAGCTTAATGTCAATAGCTATCTCCCACCCACAGTTTATGAAAATGATCTTTTTTTCATACAAAAATCTTTGTATGGAACTGTGGCGCTTCACAGATCAAACACCATCTTCCTATGTGCGTACACACAAAGGAAGCTGCACACAAGACTGTGAGGGAGAGAGAGAGAGAGAGAGAGAGCACTGTTGCTCTCGGAGTGCTGACCCTGGCATCTGGTAGAAGGTAGTTTTTTTTTTTACTTCGCAAGTGTATGGAACATTCCTTGTTCGTTCCCTTTTCTAGTTTAGTCGGTAGAAGGAATATGAAAGCGGTTTAGTTGTTTTTTCAGTAGTCATCAGAAGATGGCGGAAAGCAAGGGCTCTTTGATTGCCAAATCTGTCCAAAAACAAGCTGGAAAGAGAAGATAATTAGTAAAAATTAATTATGTATTTGTTTCTGTATACATAGAAATTTAAATTAAGCACCGTTGCACTGTAGTGTTTTTAAGCGAATATTTTAATAAGTTATTATCAAATGATACTAAAAAATATTATCGGTATTGACATTTTATTATTTATTCTATTAAAATGAATACGGTTTTTAAGCACAATGGGCTCAAAAACTGTGTACCATATTCTTGAATATGATACAAGTGTAGAAATAAATTATTACCCTGCTTCCAGCTATTCCATTTGATTAATTTTTTTTCAGTTCTTTTATTTTACAGAAAAGTTTAATCCTACCTTGAAAAGGCCCAGAAAAACGTTTTCTGGAGCAGCACCCCCACTAATTTTAGCTACAAGCCGCCACTGATAATCGTGTGTGTATATATATATATATATATATATATATATATATATATATATATATATATATATATATATATATATATATATATAATTATTAAATTAATAATATTTATTAATGTAAATGAGTAATTAAATAATTTTTATTTTTTAACAAAAATGTTTAACATTTATTAATTTGTTGTTATATTTTTTTATTATAAAAATATTTTAGTGTTTATCATTATTATTAAAAGTACTCATAAAAAAATACTCAAAATATAAAGAACCAAATTAATTAATTTATCTTTTAGTTATGACATTTTTTTAAATTTATTAATATTGAACAAAAAATGTATGAAAAGTTATCAATAAGCATAACTAAATATTAAAATATGAAAATTCTATTCTGTTCGATTCAAAACAATAAACATAAAATGACGTGATAAAGAATACTATTTTATTTATTTTTATTAAAAAATGTCCATTTTAATATTCAGTTTTCTTTCCTTTGCTCATCTGATAGTGGATTATTTATTATTTTAATTTTTGTGACATTATTTTTTTTTAAAATGCATGGCCAATCGGCAAATCTTCCTAATAAATCTATCAATAGTTTTATTTTCTTTTTAAATTTGGAATCCAACCTGTAGATTACAACAAAGGATATACGCTAAAACATTTCTTTCTTTAAATAGTTTATTACACTCGATTCATGTATTATTTTTCTAATTTCTTTGGTCGATCCTGCTTTCTTAGTTTAATATCAATCTGAGTGAATGAAAAGTCTTCATCGGTTGTGATTTAACCAGTTTATATAATCATATTTTGTATTTTTATTGGCATTCATTTTCAAAAAAAAAGAAAAATCATCCTTGCGTGTCTCATAAAAATTTGTTTTCTTGTCTAGTACTTCTTACCTCTTTGTATCAGTTCTCTAAATGAACTTAGGTGATCTTGTTTCATGGCTGTATGGCAGAAATTAGAGCCATTAAGATACTGAGAACCTGAAGATTAGTTGTCACTTCCATACTTGTTTCCGGTTGTGATAATGAAGCTTCTTTTTGTTTTTATTCTGTTCCGTACATGTATTGCTGTAGATAAACAAGCTCTTTATTTATGGCAAGTTTTATACAACCGGATTCCTTCTTGCTTATTATTTTCTTGCTTCCTAACTACAATCTGTTCTATCCAAATTTCTTGAACTTGATTTCTGGCATGATCTCTCTTCTTGTACTTTGGACAAATTTATATAATTTCAAGCAAAACTTTAAGACCAAATGGAAAAATATAAATATGTTGGTATTATTCAAATTAGAATGCAGAATTGACAGCTAAATAAAAAAGGAATATCATTGTTGCTGCATTACCCTTTTAAACTCTACAGCAATAATTGTGGTAATCTCTAGACATCAGTGACTTAATGAAAAACTAAAAGATCTACAGCAGGAAGCAGCTCCATTATATAATGCTTCATCGATATTTTTCTTAAGAGAAAAAATGTTTAACTTACAAAATAAAAAAATTGGAATATCAGATTTAACTGAGTAATAAAAATAATTTAATAATAACAGAAAAAAATAAAATAAATAATAACAAATTGTTTATCATACAGGCAATTAATTAACTTTACATATAATATGCATAATCATCTTGATAACAATGTGAGTTGCTTGGAACTTTGTTTATAGTTTTTAAGAAATACAAATAAATTCTCAACAACTGAACAACTAAAATCTCTTTGTAGGAATATATTCAATACTCTCCAAGCATCTCGTAGATATGAGTTATAAATCCACTAAAATAGAAAATAGTGTTGATATTGTATACAGACTGTAAGGAATTGTGTTCAGTAGAACACAAAATGACATATTAAATGAATAAGCACAATTAAATACAATACAGTATTTGATTAAATTCTAAGTATATCTGTTCCTAACATGAAAAGGCATAAATGTTTCACGCTTTGGTTATTAATTCCTTATTTATAATGATTTGTTTTGCCCCTGCTGCCCCATTTGCACAGAAAGTAACAAAATTTAATGCAGCTGAATTGCAAACCATTAAAAACGCAATAAACTACAACATATAGTTCAATGGTACTTGTAATCTGCTACCTCTGTGTAAACGGCAGTTCACTAGTACTTGTACTGAATTTTTTCTAATCGGATTTTCATATTTTTCTTTTATGTTAGTTGCATTTGCTAATGGCACAGAAGAAAATTTTTTTCCGTTGTACAAAAGGACAATTTTTAAACTAATTTTCAAAGAATCGAGCAATCTTCTTTCTGTAAAGTTATGTTCATTATGCAGTGAATCCATCACAGCACAAATATTGTTACAAAACACTAAATTATTTTTTTCAGAATATCAATCTTGAAACTCTTCCTGATAATAATGAAAAAAATATATTTCATATCAGTTTGGAGTAGTTTCCAGCCTTTCACAAATTCAAATCCTGAACAAGGTCATAATTCACTTTGAATTACCTAATAAGATTCATGGGAAGAGGATTCTGCTTCAAAAGTAGGACCTTCTTGCTCTTCTTGTCAGAATTCAATGGCTACCTCATATTCTGATGAATTTTCTAAAGTTAAATCCTCACCACGAGGCACTCTCCTAATAGCAGATGGTGTACGTTTGGATATTAGCTATTCTTTTGTTTCTGTAATACAGAAATAATAGTTCAATGATCTACAGTTCATGCCACATATTGATATGGTAAAACTCATGTGCTAATTATCCCTAGCCCAGACAGTGAGATGTTTCACACAGGTTGAACAGTAGATGTGATGGGATCAATTCTAACTTTGATCTCAAACCTTAATGCCGGAATTTACTTCATAGATTTTTTAATTAGTGCAGTCAAACTTAATAGTTGTTCTTCAAGCATCGAATCCCCACACTTGTAACAGAAGTTTGGCTCAATTACGCATTTCTTGGCAAATTTATTCTCTTAACCCAACAAACCCGACACAGTAACTGTATATCACAAAACAGAATGAAACCACTGTATGTGCATACTCAGTGAATTTTTATACAATATTGGTGTGTTCATTGAATAACTCTACTCTGTACTGACGTGTTAGAACCTACTGTACATGAATCAATCATACAATTGCAGATGTTGGCTACATAATATTATAATTGTATCCACTCTCAATTAGAAATCATTTTAAATATTCTTTTATGTATGTAAGTTATCCCTAAAAAAAATACATCGAATTCCACTTAAAAATATGTAGAAATATATTATTTAAAAATACATAAAAAATGTACTTCAAAATATGTTATCACATGTAGATTATGGAAAAATCCTGACTGCATTTTTTTAATTCAGCATAAAAAGTTAAATCACAAAAACAATAAAACTTTCATTTAAGGAAACTGTGTTTATTAGTGTAATTAGATCATGCTAAACTGAACGCAATATTTGATTTTTTTTATTCATCATTCTGGCAAACGTTAAACCATACAACATACTACTACATTACTGTATAAGTTGTCAACATATTTATCCTATGATGCATATCTCACACCTTCAGTATGAAAAGATATCATTAACCATATGCACCGCTCTGGCACATTATTTAATTCTAATCCACATTTACTTAGGCATTCATGGGCTGCTTATAAATCTCTCTGATAGTACTTAGTGAGCAAATGTAAACTTTTATCTGAAAATTTACTTGCTAATTTTGTCAATAAGTTAGTTTAAGTTCTTTATATAATGAGTTTCTTGAACTGTTAAGTTACAGTTTAACTAATAGTTCTATTATAACGATTAACAATGTTCTTTTTAATTAAGTATTTTTGATAAATGGTCTTGTTTTCTTAGATCAATAAATAAATAGATACACAAGCACTTTTAAGTCACTCCTATCCACTCTTTTAAATCATAAAACTGAATTATAACACTGTTATAGAACAGCTATGAATTAGATAGTGTTTTTTTCTTAATGCGAGTAAATAAATAAATTTTTGTTACTAAGAGTACATATATAATACTAACATTGTTCTTTTTATCTTTTGTTGCAGGTACGACAACGATTACTTACATAGGTTAAGAGTGAACAGTCTTAATGTGGCTAGCTAATTAGTTTTATAATAACAATTAAAGGGAGGACTACTTACTTTGTAACTGGTGCTTCTTTCCCAGTAGGATTAAGTTTTTTTTAGGTAATTATATATTTTTGTTTTGTTTTGTAAACATGTGCATGTTAGAGTAAATTTGCATGTTAGAATTAAGGAAAAATTGTGTTTCCCCAGTAGGCCCCTCAGTAGGTTATAATTGTTTTTTAATTATGTTATATATGTTGTATTTTTTTACAGTTTAGTGTATTTTAAGTTAGAATTAATTATGTTAAGTCGCGTTCGCGTTCCATACCCCATCCACAGTAGGACCAATTATTAAGTGAGATATCATTTTAAAAATGCTTTGTTATATTTATTTAAGATTAGATTAAGTGCATGCTGTTAAGCCATGTTAACCTGAAGGGAATATTCCCTAAGTACTGTTTTATTTATTATGTATATATATATTTCAAGTACATCAAATTGTATTTCTATTAATCGTCTTGATATTTTTACTAATTTTGTTTCAGAAAATTTAAGTTTGTTTCAGGAATAAATGATTGTAATATTTTAACTAATCGATGGTGAAAAAAATAGTGTGATAAAGAATAAAAAAGGAAAAATGGATTCCAAAAGAATTTAAATATTAATAACTTGTTAATTTGTATTAATTTGTTTTACTATTTTTATACTAATTTTTCTCCAGAGTATTTCAAGTGTGTTTTAGGTACAGAAAATTGTGATATTTTAACTAACTAATGCTGGAACAACACACTAAAGTGATGCTTAGAAAATTGAACATGTGATGATGAATGTATAACAAAATATAAGATGAAAAGGCCAATTTGAAAAGAGTTCAAATAATGATCAGATTAAGAAGAAGACAGTCAACATCTAGATGGCATAAGTGAGTATAATTTTAAATTTAATTCGATTATAGGAAAACTATGTAAAACCTCATGATCTAATTTCTTTTATAAAATAATTGTAAGTTTTTTTTTGTAAAAGAAAGTTTTAATTTTTGACTCCATAAATGGTAAAACATTTCATGGAATGCTGCATTTGAGTTTAAATAGTTGTAAGATGTTGTTGCTGTTACCTATTTTTAACAATAAAAGAACTTCTGCATTCACTATAGACACATTATATTAATCATGTAAGCATTATAAATCTTCATTAGCAGTTTTATTTTACATCACATTAAAGATAGGCACTCACTTTTTCTGTTTAGCTTTCGGAACCACTTTGAGGTATTACTTTAGAGGATGAATGAGGATGACATGTATGAATGTAAATGAAGTATTGTAGTCTGGTACAGTCTCACATCAACCATTCCTAAGATGTATGATTAATTGAGACCTAACCACCAAACACTGGTATCCACAATGTAGTATTCAAATCCATATAAATGTTACTAGGATTTGAATCTTAGAATTCTCGACTTTGAAATCAGCTGATTTGCAATAACAAGTTAACCACTAGACCAGCTCGGCGGGCTATTAAAGATGTGCTGCTTTCTACCAACAGCACTGCTAACCTGGTAAGTTGATTGTTATTTAGCAAACTCACTGAACCTTCTCTTATAAGTAATCGATCTTTATTTGCATTGTTACACAAATTTGGTTATATGACATTAAAAATTGCTAATCTGAACAGAAGGCTGAGGAAATACTTTGGACAGTGTAACAAACTTAATACCAGACAGTGTAAGTGGTTGTTAATGAGATAAAGCAAAAAGAAAAATAGCATTGTCCCTCTTGTTATGAATTTTTGATTGACATATTTTAAAATTAACTTAGGAAATAAAAAAAAACCATGGGCTCTATCTTTGCATATCTATGCATGTCTTCTGCATATCTTGAGCAGAAAATTTAATACAGTAATACAAGGGCTGTTTGGTATTCGAATGGTATAGTGTGAAAAACAAAATCATTTCAATTTTTTGTTTGCAAAATATGTGTAGTTAAAAAAAAGTTGCTATTCATTTCATTAATCGACCATTGACATTAAGACCTGTACTTCATGGACAGGATACTTCTATTTAAGACTTCAATCTGTGTTACCAGGCAATAAAATTTCATCCATCTAGCATATAGAAAAAGTTGATACAATTTCTTCACTGGCCTTCAAAGATTAGAATCTATAGCCATCCAAAGATGAAGGATTTTGTTCACAATTTGGGTCTTGCTAAAAAAATTAAAAAACTTTTAGGATCAATATTGAATGGAAAAATATTCTAATTTCTGGATGAAATTTTACTAATACAGAGATAACAGGAAAAATTCTAATTATTCAGCAGATCCTTGTCTTAATCTGTCGGTCATCTAGAAATACTTATGATCAACACACTATGTTTGTTTATTGACTCAAAGTAGTCTAAAAGATATTCTCTCAATGGAAATAAACTTATTTTAGTATCAACTGTGCATTCAATATCCATTAAAGAAATTTTCCTTACCATGCCTTACCCCACACTGACTTGGAAAATCTACCAGGTTGTTGGATTCCCCTGGCAATGTCAAAAATTAATTTTCTATTTTCCTCTCTCCCAAAATACTATGAAGCTTTTTTTTTTTTTACTAAATTAGTTCAAATCCTCTGAAACAGAATAATAATAATAATAATAATAATAATTAATAACAAACTTTATAATACAAATACAATATTTAGTACTGTAATTTATTAAAAAAAAAAAATCATAATACACTAAGAAATTGTTCTTTTTTTTCAGAATTTTAATTAACTGGATTATAATATTTTATACAATCAATTTGGTATTTCTCTATGAAAGTTATTTAAACTTAATGAAGAATTCTTTTGTAATTTGAAAAAATATACTACTGATGGTAAAATGCAATATATGTACCAAAGAACAAAGATCGCATGAGAAAAAAAAAGAATAGTGTAGATAAACAAAACTTAGGAAGAAGCAGCCAATCATTAATTTTTTTTTCGTTATTGACATCACACTTTATTTAAATATTATAAATTAAGAGTAAGAAATATAGTGAATTATAATAAAGAATCGTTCAATATATAGAGACAAACATCTTTAGTTAAAAATATATCTAAATAGATGTGTCTTCTTAGTTGAGGTTAGGTGGGATATATTGGTCGGTTCTTCAACGTGATTGTGGTTCGTGTGTGACCAGTGGGTATTTTGCAGTGAAATGTCGCAGGAAGATGGCTTTAGGCTACATGTAAGCCTGTCTAGGTCCCCCGTTTGTGGTCAGGTTGCAGAGGCACCTGCTGAGGAGGGTGGTCTAATTGAATTAGGGAATCAGCATCTGGGGAAGAAGATGGTGGATCCTATGGGGTATAGATCTGACACTGAGGTGTTGAAGGCAGTCAGGGTTGTTGACATGTGGAGGAGCAGCTACAAAATAGTGATGATGAAGTTTGTTCGTTCCCTCCCCATTCTGTTGACAGAGTACCTGGTGGATTGTTTCAAAAAACTATTCCCAAAGGCTGATTGGATGCCTTGGCAGGATATCACTGCAGAAGGTACAGTGCCTCTGTTTAACCGGAGTGAATGAACAGCGGCCGCTATGCGCGTTAGCCTGAGGAAGAGCCCTGGACTGGATGGCATCACTAAGAAATTACATTCGGGAGTAAGTTTAGTAGTTATTTTATTTTTTTAAATATATATATACATATACTGCTCTTAAAATAATGTGGATGAAACTGCGCTGAACAATTAACTACAATTGTGTGGCCGATAATGTCAGTATGGCTGTTTTGCAGAGGTGGTGACCTCTCGTTGGGTGGGGACTGAGTAATGCTTCAAAAGTGGGTCTGGTCCTCAGTAAGTACGTTTGCAAATAAAAAGAAAAAGAAAAATAGATATGTGCTACTTTCAAATCATAAAATCATTAATTGAGAGCATCTGTGTAAACAGTTAAAACTCTGAATAATAAATACTCTTATATATATAAATCATAATTATTCAATAAGTCTTCTTGAAAAGTGCATTTCTGAATAAAAAAATTTAGCGATTAAATTAATTTTTTAAAGGGTGTTGTAAAAACCACCTAAAATTTATTACCACCTTATTAAGTAAAAAAGTTTTTAATCATGCAAATTTTTACTAGCAAGTTTAACAGTTCAAAAGTGGCTGAAATTTTAATAATAAACATTTAAAGTTAAAAGTGGCTGAAAGTTTCAAAATAAATTGATTTAATAATTAATACAGATGTTTAGAACAAAAATGGATCAAGAGTGATTTTCATTTGATCGTACAATAAAATGCAAAAATTCAATCCAATATACATTTTAACTACCACTGCAAAACATGAGTGAGACTTCATTACAGCTTACCAATAGACTTAAAAAAACCAGATTTCACATATGGAAGGAAATTAAACAACACTATCTGATTGACAAAAGTTTATTATATGTATTAATTTTATAATAAAGAGAAGAAAAAATAGTGAAGTTAGTATGAGCTAGATTAAAAAAATTGAACTGAACCTTCAATATTTTTAGTAGCCAAGTATAAACTGGTGATGAAAGAGAGCCTGGTGCTTTGCTGCTGTTGGTAGGCTTAATGCAGATATAATCTGCTGGAGACAATGTTGACCAGCGAATGTTGGTCGCCTTGACAGAGGATATCCCTCAAAACCAAGATGGCAGAAGAATTATTGCGCCAGGGCTAGCCTTCACATGGTGGATGATGAGGGGACAGCCTGTACAAGGAGGTGGTTGGGGGTCCCATTCGGGTCGTCACTACTGTCAAGATGTGCAGGACTCACCAACCCACCAGCTTGGGGCCGACGATGACCTGTGCTTGTTTCCAACAGATCTGTAGCGTTACTAGCATTGGATGTAGACAGCGACTCTCCCCCCCTCACAGTTGTGGTGTAGATCAAACCCCAGACCCCTACTGGACTGGTTGCTCCATGAGTGAATAGACATAGACAGGAAGAAGTTCAACTGTGAATAAAGGCTCCAACGACCATGTGTTTTGCCGGAGTATGCAGGGTAAGCGAGATAGGGATAGTGATAGCCTATGTATGGAGGTGGTTAGGGGCTCTTGGGTCGCTGCCACTGGTGATATGTGTAGGACTCCCAACACCGCCCTGTGTGTCCCACGGGAAAAACAGCATGTCCTGAGTAATGCCAATAGGTGGGTAAGGGTACCTCCCTTGTTGTTTAGAGAGTCCTTATCATCTCTGATGGGAAACCTCACACACCCAGTGATGCGAGCTGCAGCGTGTCCTGCGCAAAAAAAAAAGAAAATAAACTGGTAATCATAAAATAAGTTTTATATATATTAGTGAAATCCATTTATAACAAGGCTAATGTAATTATTAGGAGAGATTTCCAAACTAAATTATGTAATGTAAATTACATCCAGGAAAAGACATAGATTCTTACTACAACATAGTTATATCTAAATGCAAGGTGAGGTACAGAAAACAAAAGAAAAAAAGGGATAATAAAGACCAAAAAAAAATAATGATATGAAATAAAAATTGGAACAAACATAAATTCATAACTATTACAAAAAAGATTTTGCAAAAAATGGATAGATAAAATTAACAAATAATTATAAGCAAGAAAGTGATTTCAAATAGTAATATGTCTAAAGAAAATTACGTATTTTACATTTACGTTTGAAATTTTTTCCACTTAACTTTAGCGATGTAACTGATAAGCACAAAAAACAATTTCCTCAGGATGCATCAGCGATGGAAACATGCTTTCAGGGAAAATGGTGCTTAAAGATACTTGCCGGTTACTGCTGGAGAATGAAAAGGGATATTCCTAAGGATGAATTAGAAGAAAACTAAAGAAAAACAGATATTAGGTAAGGTAATTTCATACTTAGGCTATATAATTCATAAGTCAGGTTTTCTTTAAATTTGCGTTACTAAATACCCTACCCACCGATTTAATTTTGGTTTACAGATTTGAAATCATGCAAAATGTAGTATTCACTTTATTAAATACATACAATTGGAATAACATTTTTTTTTTAAATGTTGGGAATCAGCAAGTTGTTGACGATTATTTGTTTGTGATTTGCGCCGACTTCAAAAGGTTAAAATATTTCTTTAAATTTAACAGTATTATGTTTTTAAAAATTTTATTTAAATATTTTTATTTTTTATTTTGTATAACCACTACAAGAGGGGTATATGTATTTAAATGATTTATAAAAGTAAATTTCATATAAAATCAAGTCTGTAACACCTTTATTGAATGCTAGGATAAAAATTGTTTGAATCACACAAAAAACATATAGTATTAAAACCATTTTTCTGTAGTGTAATTCATGGTAATATTTTTTTTACTCTACATAATGGTGAAGAAAGCAATTTTTTTTTTGATCAGGAAGGTAAATATAAAATGTTGTTTATTTAAACCAAATGTGTGATTTTTTTTTTGTAATGATTATTTGACTTTGTCAGGTAAGGTGATTGATATCTATTATTAAATTTCCCAATATTAAGATAAAATTTATTCTGATAAAAAATAATTCTTGTTGCTCTTATGCTAAGAAGTTTAATATACTTCTTTCTTATTTACAGCCCTGTTTGCCATGATTTCAGCATTTCTTGTTCATTAACTTTAGAGAAAGGAATCTGAAACAATGAACAAGAAATTTTCACCAGATTATAGTTAAATTATTTTATGTTGTACAAGTTTTGTACGAGATAAGTGTATCTTTCTGCGATCTTAAGTAAGTACATATTATTTCAATTTTAGTAGAAAAAAGTTTTATTTTTCAGTAAAATTTTTTAATAGTATTGCAAAAGAAAAAGGTTCTCTTTGAAACCCTTGTCGATCTCGGTCATTGGTTAAAAATAAGTACTCTCCATATTTGTGTAGAATAGCTGTACACTAGAAACATTATGCTTATTAACGCAAATCTTTTTTTCTGCCCAGAATTATGAAATGATGACCAAGATTGCCAACAATTGTAACAGAAATTCTTGTTAAAAATAGTCCTTTTTCATCTTTATTTTAATTGAAATCTTACAGCTATGTAAGACTAAATGTTTATATAATAATTATGAATGTGTAATTTTCAGAATTCCTAAAGATACTCTTCAAACTTCAACAACAATAAATACGCACAAAAGAATAAATATAATGAATTATATCACAAATTTAGTATTTATTCCTGGTTTGTAAAATATAATTTATGAAATACTATAATTTATTTTCACCTGTCTGATGGCATGGCTTAGAACCGGTCTAAATTAGTCAAGTTTCTTTTGCAGTACTATTTCAATAGAATAAAAAATCATATATTAAATTGATTTTTTTAAATTTTTCATATATTAAGAGTATTTATATTTTTAATTAGAAGTCATTATTAGTTGTAAAAACGAGTAAACTTAATTGCGTTTATTATATTTTTTGCTCAGGTTAATAATCACTTAAGTTAGAATTTTTTCTGAATCCTTTTCAAATTTTAGTTCTTTTGTTCCATATTTTATACTATCCATCTCTTTCTTTCTTTGC
Organism: Lycorma delicatula; assembly: GCF_047948215.1. Lineage (NCBI taxonomy): Eukaryota > Metazoa > Arthropoda > Insecta > Hemiptera > Fulgoridae > Lycorma > Lycorma delicatula. Next base: position 155,764,732 of record NC_134460.1, read on the forward strand.
AGTTTTCATGTTCTTTAGAGTTTCATTTCCAGTTTTATAAACCAGTACTAAGAAACCTAAAAATTCTAGTTTTTTTTCTAATGAATCACTTCTGAACAATAATTACATATTTTTTATGTTTGTAAACAGATTTTCTGATTTTTAAATTCAAGAAATAACATTATCTTTTATTATAGCATTCATTATTTTCAATAATTTTATTTATAGTTATTATTTTTATAGAAACCCTTTCATTATGAATTCAACTGTAATTTGGTAATAAATGTAATCCGTTCAACCTAATAGATAAATTAAAAAAATAATACATAACGCTTTCAAAAAAAGAAAAAAACATTCACATTTAATTAAAAACAAAAAATTATATATAATTAAACATTAAAAATTCAAACAAATCGGGACATAGATAATTTCAATTCTTAATACATTAAAATTTTTGAACGTACAGTATATTATTATAAAATAACATTATAATAGAACACTAAAATAAATTATGGAAAAACAATAAATACAAAAATCATTTATACATTTTTATTGTGGGTAGAAGAAAGTTACAGCTTGAACGATATAAATTAATAAATTAGAAATACCTTACAGCAGGCAACAGCGGAATATTTTTTGATGGCCAGAATCATAATTAATAGACTTCATTTTTAACAAATGAAAAATTATTTGAAATATCCACAAATTTTTTGATGCATCATTAATTTACATTTTATTACTGCAAGATTTTAACTTTTTTATATCACGAGTATCCATACAAGATCTTTAATAAGATTTATAATGAGTCTTTAAGACTCAATGTTGATGTCATCTTCATCAGAATCATTTTCACTAGCATAAATTTATTTTACGGATTTTCCAATAACATCATTTTTTTCATTTTGATTATCATTATATCTCAAACAAGAATTAAATGACTGAGATTCATTCATCTCTTTTAACACTTTATAGGGCTCTCTCTCTCTCTCTCTCTCTCTCTCTCTATATATATATATATATATATATATATATATATATATATATATATATATATATAACACTCTGGGGCCTAAAAAAAATATTTTTTTTACTTGGCTGGTGGACTTAGGCATTAATAATGTATTTCCATCAAAATTGGACATCCATTACCAAATCTGTGGCAGTTAGGCCCTGTTATATACATATATGTATCACTTACCATGTGGGCAGTGGTACATATCATACAAAATTTTTTATCAAACATTTTTTTTTTATTTTAAAAATAAAATAACAACAAGAAAATTGCTAATACAAAATGACTCTTAGCCATAAAAATATTATTAATTTATTTAGGTTAACCTTTTTATAGTCCATTTTTTCTTTCTCTACATTTAAATATCTATATGTACAATATAATATTCTTTCAGTCTCCATGAAGCACAGAATTAGAGAAACATTCTTACCTTTAATATTTTATTCCATCTAAGCGCTTTCGGGCCTAAGCCCATCCTCAGTGATGCTTTTTTTATAATTTTTAAAACTGTTTACAGCCACACAATAAAATTTTTAGCTTTTTACATTTTGTAAAAAAATTGTTTGTTTAAAAATAAAATAAGAATTCATGTTTACAACTGTATATATATAATTGTATGTGTATAATATATATACAATTTTTCTAAAATTTCCAATTTTTTATTACTATTTTCATCTTCAATATTTATTTTTCCAACTATTTCCAAATTATCTTCTAAATTAGTCATATCATGATTATTATTTATCAAATGGTCAGCAAGAGATCGTCAGAGTTGAGAAACCCATTTTTTTTTTTGGAAACTGGATATTTAGAAAAATTGTATATATATTTATATATATATGTGTGTATATATATGTAAATTTAGACATATAAATCTGCAAACAGAATTTGATGGGAACATTCTTATTAAAATCATTTAAGATGGTATACAAGATAAGATATGATAAATTAAAGTAGTAAAATAACTTCATCCATCATCAATGAGATTTACAACCCAACCTATATTATACGCAGAGTGAAGCTGAACAAACTGATCAATGTCAGCCACATATCTGTTGACTCGTACTCCCTGTTTGTTTATACATAACACTTGATTTTTCTCATAGACATTGTGCAAAAAACACATACAAATTTTCTTCCTCCATCTTTCCATTTTGAAACCACAATGTCCCCACATAGCAAAGTCCATCCCACCCATTTTCATTTTTCTATCAACTTTTACAAGATTTTTAGGGAATAGCTTTCTAGTCTGTCTAATTGTAGCGCAGATAAATATATTTTTTTGTAATAATTGTTTAATCATTTCAATATTTGAAAAGAAATTGTCAAAGAGGCAGTAACCCATCACCTCAAATATGTTTGCAATCAACTGTAATTTGGTAATAAATGTAATCCATTCAACCTAATGGATAAATTAAAAAAATAATAAATAACGCTTTCAAAAAAAGAAGACATTCACATTTAATTAAAAACAAAAAATTATATATAATTAAACATTACAAATTCAAACAAATCGGGACGTAGATAATTTCAATTCTTAATACATTCAAATTTTTGAAAGTACAGTATATTATTATGAAATAACATAATAGTTAATACTGGTTGTGCCAGAGGCTATAACCCACATCTTGAACCTCCTTTTTATCAGCTTCATTGGCATGTATTGTTACAAGAAGCTTCTCTCCTTAAACTTCATCATTCATTAAGAAATAAGTAGTATATTTCTGATTTCATATTTTACAAAATTACATTTTGAATTGTTGTATATTAAAATAAAATAAAATAGCTTTTTATTAGCATAAACAGTTGCTAGTAACATTTCACTTACAATAAGAACAAAATAGAGGTTAATTTTTGAAGGCCTATAAGCATCATGTAATGATTTAATTTATGGATATAATTTAATATGATAAATTTTTAAACCTGAATCAGATCAAATTAAAAAAGAATATTACAATATAGGTTCCACTTTATTAAGTTTCTATAAATTCTTTCAGTAATCGCAAAACGCAGAAGCACTGATTTTATTGACCGTCATAAAAGAAGTAACATAATCTAAGTTTTGTACAGATTCATGATTTAAGTTTTATAACATCTTCTCAACAAAAAACTCCATATATTTGCTTATATCACTTCAAACTAGAATATTCAAGGATTCTTTTGAACTAATTTACAACACTCAAATTGTTAGTACTTTCTGTAAATTGCATTTCAAACGCATGTAATCAGTACCTTATTTATAGGTTATCTGATGATGCTATATTTATTCATCCGTAATTAAAATAATGTCTTGAATCCTTAAAAAGTAATACACAATAATTAAAATATATTATTTTATCATCTAGTAACTTACCTTGTTAAAATAGAAGATATTGTAGACGTACAATCAAAAATAAAACTGTCCCACAAAACGGACGTAATTCTCCCTCCAACAAACCGCTGGTGCTGTAGTCGCAAACCGCTTTTAAGTCAACAGCGATCTGTTACCATAGAAGCGGGAAAATTAAAATCTGGTATGTGACTGTACCAAAGGGCGTTTATACAATCTAAATGAACAATAATAATTAATTTATATATAATTTTGTATACAATATGACCTCTAATGTCTGGTGGTACAAATAGGTACGAAGGACCTATAAAGGGTTGAATAAACATAATAGATATATTTAATCTTGTAACTCAATGATATTTTGGCTTAAGAGGAGGGACTTTATTGTGTTTTCTTTGCTATTTTTAATAGATTACCTAACATTTAAAAATATCCTTTTTAACAATTTATTTAAAATACAATTAACATTTTTTTAAAATTAAAAATACAATTATAAATTTAACAATATAACTGTAGATTTTTAAACAATACTAATAAAAAAATTAAAAAACAACCCTGGGTTTTTTTATCTCAATGATATGTATAAAATATGTAATCAAATAATTTTTGAATTGTAATTTATTTTGTAGAAATATATATATATATATATATACGAAAACGATCAGAATAGATTACATAATTGTAAATTTCTATGTTTGAGTTCATTTCTCAAAGTAATTTCAGAACTTTTATTCTGTTAATTCATATATCGATTACATTCTATATAATTTTCTTCATATTATATAAGCCTTTTTTAATATTTTATCAAAAATGTATTCATATTCGATTGTTAGCTGAAGTAATATACTCATTACTTGTAATAAACCATCGTGACACATAATGTTTTTTTTTTCACTCGATTCTTTCTACATTATCCTGAAGATGGGTGTAACAGATGAAACTTTTTTCGATATATTTTATTGATAAGAGATTGTAGATCGTTACTATAATAATTTTTATTTCTTTTTTTCAGGGAAAAAGGATGGATATCAGATGTGGAAGAAATTTATAAATCGTAAAGATTTATTATAATTAAAATTGTAATATTATCATAATGTATAAGTTGTTTTTACTATTTTATATGCCTGTAATCTGATAATATACCATAGACATAAATATTGTTAGGCTGTTCTTAGCAAGGTTTTGCCACAGTTTCCCTTGATACAATAGGGCAAATGCCAGAACAGTTCATTTAGTTTTCCGTGGAATTTAATCTTTGATATACTTATTCACACTTAAAATAATAAAAATAAATATTATTTATTTATAATTTTATTTCTTGTAATTTTTTCATTACCTGCTTAATGCTGAATTATTGTGTCCCCATTAACCATTAAAAGTTGAAATTTAGCTCAAATATTGCGGTATGTCTACATATAAGAATATGAGGAATTTGATAACGTAAAATTTTGAATTTATTTAAAGGAGTGGGGTACGTATCGCCGTTCAAAAATTTTTAATTTTTGTAGAGGCATCATAGGATCTAAAAATTTGGTACAAATTTGTCAGTTGATCCAACTTAGGGGTGGGAATATTCCCATCCCTAAGTACGGTATTCTTTGGTGGTTGGGTTTTAATTAACCACGCATCTCAGGAATGGTCGAACTGAAACTGTACAAGACTACACCTCAATTACACTCATACATATCGTCCTCATTCATCCTCTGAAGTAATACCTGAACGGTAATTCCCAGAGGCTAAACAGAAAAAGAAAGGAGTCATCTACTGTATGTTCCATTGCAAAAGTTATCGACTATGTGTTTTTCATTTATTTATCTAGTTAAAATATTTATATTTTTTTAATTTATTTAGCAATAATAAGTATTTCACAAAATACGTACTATTTACCATGATTCTATCAAGTAATGACATTTGAAAAATAATTATTTTTATAAAATACTTGAAATAAAAATATTAACATATGCATATAATTACATTTGAAAATAAATTACGAATGAAGAACCGGATAATCGACTACACCACAAATATTATTTTCGAAGTACACGGTACTTATTTTGATGGAAATATTTAATCATTATTTTAGTTAAAATACAAATAAATTAAATAATCTTTTTAACAGAAATTCTTTCGTAGAAATTTTAAAATTACTGAAGAGGAACATACTTCAGTATAATGTAATGTACCTAAAGCTACCTTAAATAAAATCTCACATAAACATGCGCGCGCGCAGACACACACACATACAACAAGATTTTATTAACCCTTCCATTTGAGACTATTGAGTGTGATATTACTCCCGAAAACCGTATTTTTTTCTTTCCTTATTTATTTAAAACTTATTTATTAAATAAACTACCTGTCATTGCATTTACTAAATTAGTGCCTATTTAAATATTCCATTTTAACTAATACAACCGTTAAATTTTAAAACGCTAACAATACGACTGATTAATAAATAAATTATAGTACTGATTTGTGTGTTTAAAAAACCGTTTGAAAATAAAAGTATGTTGCAGAAGGGTTCTGGCTTCGAATCCTCCAGTCTGGATCAATGTTTTTACACCCTAAAAATTCATGTCAAAATTAAAGGAAAAAATAACTGTATATTAATATGTTGTCAAATCAAATTAATAAATTGTTTGAGATAAATAGATAATGAATATTTGTTTTAGTAATGAGTGAGTGATGAAGACGATAAAGGTTCCTTGCCGCCCTGTCTGGCCAGCGTTTTGTTATACACAGTTGTTATGTAACCCTTCCCCACTCCAACCATCTACGAAAGTTCAAGGTTAAGACAGCATACCGCTTTTTTACAATCCTTACGCAATAGCAAGATTGAGTATGTCATCTTATGAAACAATTAAATAAGTCAAAAATAAAACATGCAAATTTACGCTTTACGTTCCCTTTCAGCGTCTGATGGGTTTTATTTATTTATTTTTGAATTTGTTGTCGCCTTAAAAATTATTTTTATACGCAAATTAAGAATGAAGTATTAAAAAAAACCGCTAATTCAAACAGCTCAGCCCAGAATCTTCAGTTTTTTTAATCCGGTTAACCTGTAGATTTTTAATCTTACGTCTAAATTGAAAAACGAACCGGAGACCTCCAACGTATTCATTCGCAACACTGGATGTCTTAATTACGCAGAAAGAAAGTTTGTCATCTTAATTGTTTTTTTTTTTTTTTTTTTAATAATAAATGTGTATAAAAATTGTGCGCGCGTGTGTGAGTATACAAATAAATAAATAACTTAGTATATTATTTATTAAGAGATAATAATAAGGTTTACTGAAACTGAAAATTACTTCAAAATTATTTAAGACACCCGTTCGTTTTGGTTAATATACAGCGAATACTATTTATTCTTAATAGGGAGAGCTTGTATATGAACACAGTTCTAACATTTAGTGATTGATAGATGCTTATGTTGCCATTTAAACAGATTTTTCTTCTTCCTTGGCCCCGTAACCGCCAAGTTTGGCATCAGATAAATCCCTTTGTTGAGTTTGCCTTATTCAATACGTTTAGATAGAAAAATTCTTCCAAGCTGTAAGGAAGATGAATAAAAAAACTCATTTTTAATATTATGATAACATTTTTATTATTTATTTTTTTAAATTTAATAACGAATCAATATAGTATAATTTTACTATTTTATATATATATATCCTCCTCTATGAATCATGAGACCTTGCCGTTGGTGAGGGGGCTTGAGTGCTCAGGGATACAGAGTAGCTGGACCGAAGGTGCAACCATATCGGAGAGGTATCTGTTGAGAGCCAGACTAAGGAATGATTCCTGAAAGAGGGCAGCAGCTCTTTCAGTAGTTGTTAGGGGCGTGAGTCAGGACGACTTAAACGGCCGTATCAACATCACTCAGTCCTCTGAGTACTGCGCAGCTGAAAGCAATGGAAAACTACAGCTGTTTTTTTTTTTTCCAAGAAAATGTGGCTCTCTGCATTTTCAAAAGCAATAATGGAGGCGCCTTCCTTGGTAAAATATTCCGGAGGTAAAATAGTCCCCCGTTCGGATCTCCGGGTGGGGACTACTAAGGAAGGGGTCACCAGAAAAGTAAAAAATAACATTCTACGAGTCGGAGCGTGGAATGTTAGAAGCTTAAAAAAGGTTGGTAGGCTAGAGAATTTAAAAAGGGAAATGGATAGGGTAAACGTGGATATAGTAGGAATTAGTGAGGTTCGGTGGGAAGAGGAAGGCGACTTTTGGTCGGGTGACTTTAGAGTAATTAACTCAGCGTCAAATAATGGGCAGGCAGGAGTAGGTTTCGTGATGAACAAGAAAATAGGGAGGAGACTGGAGTATTTCAAGACGCATAGCGATAGAGTCATTGTAATAAGGATAAATTCAAAACCTAAACCGACAACGATTGTTAACGTCTATATGCCTACAAGCGCCCATGATGATGATGAGGTAGAATGTGTATACGAAGAGATTGATGAAGCAATTAAACACGTAAAAGGAGATGAAAATTTAATAATAGTTGGAGATTGGAATGCAAGCATTGGAAAAGGCAAGGAAGGAAATATAGTGGGTGAATACGGGCTGGGCAAAAGGAATGAAAGAGGGGACCGACTTATAGAGTTTTGCACGAAGTATAATTTAGTAATTGCCAACACCCAATTTAAAAATCATAATAGAAGAATATACACTTGGAAAAAGCCAGGCGATACTGCAAGGTATCAGATAGATTATATCATGGTTAAGCAAAGATTTAGAAATCAACTCGTGGACTGCAAAACTTACCCTGGAGCAGACATTGATAGCGACCATAATTTGGTGATAATGAAATGTAGATTGGGGTTTAAAAACCTGAAGAAAAGGTGTCAGATGAATCGGTGGAATTTAGAGAAGCTTGAGGAAGAGGAGGTAAAGAAGATTTTTGAGGAGGACATCGCTAGAGGTCTGAGTAAAAAAGATAAGATAGAAAATGTAGAAGAAGAATGGGAGAATGTTAAAAAGGAAATTCTTAAATCAGCAGAAGCGAACTTAGGCGGAATAAAGAGAACTGGTAGAAAACCTTGGGTTTCAGACGATATATTGCAGCTGATGGATGAACGTAGAAAATATAAGAATGCTAGTGATGAAGAAAGTAAAAGGAACTATCGGCAATTAAGAAATGCTATAAACAGGAAGTGCAAACTGGCAAAAGAAGAGTGGATTAAAGAAAAGTGTTCAGAAGTGGAAAGAGAAATGAACATTGGTAAAATAGACGGAGCATACAGGAAAGTTAAGGAAAATTTTGGGGTACATAAATTAAAATCTAATAATGTGTTAAACAAAGATGGTACACCTATATATAATACGAAAGGTAAAGTCGATAGATGGGTGGAATATATTGAAGAGTTATACGGAGGAAATGAATTAGAAAATGGTTTTATAGAGGAAGAAGAGGAAGTTGAGGAGGATGAAATGGGAGAAACAATACTGAGATCTGAATTTAAGAGAGCATTAAAAGATTTAAATGGCAGAAAGGCTCCTGGAATAGACGGAATACCTGTAGAATTACTGCGCAGTGCAGGGGAGGAGGCGATTGATAGATTATACAAACTGGTGTGTAATATTTATGAAAAAGGGGAATTTCCGTCAGACTTCAAAAAAAGTGTTATAGTAATGATACCAAAGAAATCAGGGGCAGATAAATGTGAAGAATACAGAACAATTAGTTTAACTAGTCATGCATCAAAAATCTTAACTAGAATTCTATACAGAAGAATTGAGAGGAGAGTGGAGGAAGTGTTAGGAGAAGACCAATTTGGTTTCAGGAAAAGTATAGGGACAAGGGAAGCAATTTTAGGCCTCAGATTAATAGTAGAAGGAAGATTAAAGAAAAACAAACCAACATACTTGGCGTTTATAGACCTAGAAAAGGCATTCGATAACGTAGACTGGAATAAAATGTTCAGCATTTTAAAAAAATTAGGGTTCAAATACAGAGATAGAAGAACAATTGCTAACATGTACAGGAACCAAACAGCAACAGTAGCAATTGAAGAACATAAGAAAGAAGCCCTAATAAGAAAGGGAGTCCGACAAGGATGTTCTCTATCTCCGTTACTTTTTAATCTTTACATGGAACTAGCAGTTAATGATGTTAAAGAACAATTTAGATTCGGAGTAACAGTACAAGGTGAAAAGATAAAGATGCTACGATTTGCTGATGATATAGTAATTCTAGCCGAGAATAAAAAGGATTTAGAAGAAACAATGAACGGCATAGATGAAGTCCTACGCAAGAACTATCGCATGAAAATAAACAAGAACAAAACAAAAGTAATGAAATGTAGTAGAAATAACAAAGATGGACCACTGAATGTGAAAATAGGAGGAGAAAAGATTATGGAGGTAGAAGAATTTTGTTATTTGGGAAGTAGAATTACTAAAGATGGACGAAGCAGGAGCGATATAAAATACCGAATAGCACAAGCTAAACGAGCCTTCAGTAAGAAATATAAGTTGTTTACATCAAAAATTAATTTAAATGTCAGGAAAAGATTTTTGAAAGTGTATGTTTGGAGTGTCGCTTTATATGGAAGTGAAACTTGGACAATCGGAGTATCTGAGAAGAAAAGGTTAGAAGCTTTTGAAATGTGGTGCTATAGGAGAATGTTAAAAATCAGATGGGTGGATAAAGTGACAAATGAGGAGGTATTGCGGCAAATAGATGAAGAAAGAAGCATTTGGAAAAATATAGTTAGAAGAAGAGACAGACTTATAGGCCACATACTAAGGCATCCTGGAATAGTCGCTTTAATTTTGGAAGGACAGGTAGAAGGGAAAAATTGTGTAGGCAGGCCACGTTTGGAGTATGTAAAACAAATTGTTAGGGATGTAGGATGTAGAGGGTATACTGAAATGAAACGACTAGCACTAGATAGGGAATCTTGGAGAGCTGCATCAAACCAGTCAAATGACTGAAGACAAAAAAAAATATATATATATATATATGTATAAAAAAAAATTTCCTAAAATATTTAAAATCGTGTTAAATTCTCCAATGGACAATACGGTTGGTTGTACTATTAATGATATTTGTATATCGACTTAAAAGCGATGACAAATATAAGAGAACTTTATCGGAGAACTTTGAGAACGGTCGGTTGTTATTATCAGAGGTGAAACAGTGCGGTGCAGGAAATAAATTTTCATAATTTATTTTGCTCTGGCGGTTAAAGAGATTTGTTTCTCTTAACGCGACAGAAGTTGCAGGGTGGGGAACGACAGTGAATTACGTAAGCAGAATATGAAACCTAGCGGTCAGACTCGGGTTGATTATAAAGTGGTTATTGATGGCCTGCGATACGCTGTTCAATTTGGATCTTTGCGTCTGTGATCACACTTGATATATTATTAACTATTACTATTTCTTATGCATTGTTCATTTTAGATAGCGACCCTCATTGATTGGGGTAAGTTTTTTTAAATTATTATTTTAATAGAATTTAAAATTATTGCTTTTCCTGGTGTATCCATACTTACGTAATGCATTTTAGAATACAATGTGCACTGTCCTATTTTTACAAAATACATAACTATTTCTTAATATCATATCCAAACATTTCTAACATTGTTTTCTATTTATAATACCGGCGAAATGGTATCCCAAACATATACAGATATGAAACAAGTTACATGCATGGTTGCAAATTTTAGGTTAAATGGGCAATACATAATTAACCAAGGAAATAAAATTATTGTACAATCTAAACGTACTGTATTCGTGGGGTAAGCAAAATATGATTAATGTGTTAAAAACAATTATTTTAGATAATTTAAAATCTAGTCCCAAGTAATCAGTCAGGGGCCTATTGGTTACACACTTTCTGGACCGAAGCCGAGAATCGAATCTCAGATCTTTGACAGGCGAACAGACAAGTTCGCCTGTGCCATCGATGGGGTGATAAATTAAATTAAATTAATTTGTAGTTTTACTGATTTCAATTACGGAGCCATATTTTTAGTTTATAAAATAATATTGTACATCTAACCTAGAAAAATAATTTATTCAAAAATAATGTCAGATTCATGCCATTACAACTTTTTAATTATGAAATTAGAAGTGTGTTTCACATGTAGAACTTTCATTAACTGAAACATCAGAATCAGTTGCATGAAGTTTCCAAAAATTTTCAAATATAGTTCAATGATCTAAGTTATTGTTGCTTGTAAAAGGGGATGTAACAGTATTTTTATGTTTAAATAATAGGAAGATAACCGGTGAGAGTATATTCTAGCTTAGTCTCCTGAATAATAGGATATCTTGTATCTTGAATAAATTAACAAGATAAAATAAGATCTAAATAAAATTGGGCTCCGATTAAATGATCCAGCCTGGCAGACCAAAAAATGGATAAGACCAGATAATTAAATAATTATGTGAAATATCTGCTATATGTGAAGTTCTAATATTGTTTTATATACATATATATATATATATATATATATATATATATATAAATTGCAGCTTGGAAAATTCAATTTCCATCTGATCTTCAATAATAATTAAATTATGAATGAACAAAAATATTATTTTGGTGCTTTCTTCACTACATTGAAACTGGATTCGTAATTTACATTAACACTAATATCTATATAATATTTGTGTAATTTAGTTTTACTTTGTTTTTTGGCCATATTCGTTATTGTAATCATTATGGATAAAGAACAAAATTATGTTAAAGAAAATCAATTAAGGACTGTATTACAAGAATTGGATTATTCGCAGATAAATAGTCAGCATAGAGTAAATAATCAAAAACATTCTGTAGGCACAGCTATTAAACAATTACAATTGCAACTTACCATAATTTACCATCGTTCAAAGGTGAAATTCTTGAATGGTCTCACTTTTTTAATATATTTAATGATTTAATCCACAAGATTTAACAAATATTCAAAAATTACATTATTGACATTCAACAATTAGAGATGAAGGCTTAGCCATTATTAAAAATCTTCCAATAATTGATGAAAATTATAAAATCGCATTAGATTTATTGATAATACAACTTGATAATAAATTTATGATTGAATATTTTAATGTAGATTGCATTTTAAAATTAATTTCTGTGAAAAGAGAATCGTTAGATCTTCTATCTAAATTCATTAATGACATTTCTTCATTTGTCAACTCGCTTGAAGGAATACAACTTCCAGTTAACATATTTGAATTTATTGTAATTCAATTTCTAACAACAAAGCTAGATTATAATACTGCCAAATTATGGAATTCAGTATTGGAAATGCAAATGTTAAAGTACAACAATGCATTTAAATCTTATCGCAAACATCCTACTTCCAAGGTTAGCAAGATTTATAAACTATATAATGTTAGTTACTATTCTAGATCTAACTTTAAACATAAGAATACTGTTACATTCCTTTTTACAAGCAATAATACCTTAGATCATTGAACTATACTTGAAAACGTTTGGAAAATTTATGAAGCTGATTCTGATGTTTCAGTTAATGAATCTTCTTACATGTGAAACACACTTCAAACTTAATACCACTAGAAACAATCAAGGTAGATTTATCGTTTAATTACCATGTAAATCCGATAAACTCCTGTTAGGTGACTCTTTCATTAACACTAAAATAGGTTCTTATATCTACCCATCGGGTTGGTCTAGTGGTTAACGTGTCTTCCCAAATCAGCTGATTTGGAAAGTCGAGAGTTACAGCGTTCAAGTCCTAGTAAAGCCAGTTATTTTTACACGGATTTGAATACTAGATCGTGGATACCGGTGTTCTTTGTTGGTCGGGTTTCAATTAACCACACATCTCAGGAATGGTCGAACTGAGAATGTACAAGACTACACTTCATTTACACTCATACATATCATCCTCATTCATCCTCTGAAGAATTATCTAAACTCTTAGTTACCAGAGGCTGAACAGGAAAAAAAGAAAGTAATGAATTAAATAAACTTAAGAACCATCAAATTATTTCTAACCAAAATAAAATAATTTCGCTTGACCTGTTTCTGGATGATTTAGGATTATTACAAGTGGGAGGTAGATTACAACACTCTTTATTTTATTATCAAACTAAACATCCTATTATTGTACACTCAAAGGCAAATATAATTAAATTATTTATTTACTGCTGAGCATTTACATCTTTTACATTCTAGTAATCGACGCATCAGTCATTAATAAATGTTTGAATTGTTCTTGCTTTCACATGAAAACTCAAATGCAACAACTAGGTCAGTTACTCTCTTTCATAGTAGTACCTTCTCGTCAATTCTCTGACTACACAGTCATTCATAGCAACGCTCAAAAGATTTATTTCACAAAGAGGTATTCCTACCTAAATATTTTCAGATAATTGTTCCAACTTCCGTTCTGCCAAGAATATTTTGTATGACTTATTTAAATTCGAAAAATCTAAAATCAAACATTCAATCCTTTTTGTACTGAATTTACAAGACTACACTTCATTTACACTCATTACATTTCATCCTCTGAAGTATTATCTAAACGGTGGTTACCGGAGGCTAAACAGGAAAAAGAAGAGGTCCTGACCAATTAGTTTGAGTCGTTGATTTAAAGACTACTAATGGTCAGCTTCAAAGACCTGTGCATAAGTTGTGTTTGCTGCCAGTGTCTGATAATTTAAAATTATTTATTTAAAAAAAATACTTCACATGTTACTAATTGAGAATATTGTTAAAATAATAATTTTGATTGATATTATACTTTATTATTGTAACTTATTAATGCGATTTATATTACGATCATAAATGTTATATATTGATATATAATGTAATATTCTGTATAATTATATCTTACTGATGTGCTCTTCTAACCCTCTACTGTACGGACTATTATACTATATTTGCATGTTCATATATGCTACACCCATGCACATACACAGACAACACATACAACATAAGTACACACACACACACACACACACATAGATATTATATGTTAGATGTGATAAGTCACTAAATGTGCAATGTCTTCATTATTTACACTTTCTAATGGCACATGGTTATTCAGACCATTGGATACATCTCTTGTGTCATGAATAACATATTTATAGAAATCTTACTCTCTATAAGATTACAGGTACAATTTTCCAAGAATATATATTTACATTTATTATTAATATTATGAGCATTATTGATTATTCTTATTACTATTATTTGCATACATTATCATTGATTTGTGATCACTATTATACATTATATTGATAAAAAAATGTAAATTAAATATACTTGGTTTATCTTGTACTACTGAATCATATTAATGAAATTTGTATTAATATAACATTTATCTACCTTATATTGATTTGATATGATATTACAAGAAAAAAGAACTTCTTTTTTGACGAGCAGTATGTTCAGATTCAATTGTTAATGAACCAGCTGATCTTAATTATTGTTAAAATTATTAATGTATGAATCTTTAGTTTCCTTTAAAATGTTGAAGAGATAACATTATACTAAATCTAGGTAGACAGAATTTTTTTTTTTTTTACCCTCCGGGTCCGCAGTTAAGCAATTTTTATCCACAGGGGATGAGATGAATGCTTTGCAGCATGTGTGAAAAATCCCATGGCTGACGGGGATTTGAAATATGTGCTATTCGGCATTTTATATCGCTTCTGCTTTGCCCATCTTTAGTAATTCTAGTTCCCAGATAACAAAATTCTTCTACGTCCATAATCTTTTCTCTTCCATATTCAGTGGTCCATCTACAATATTTCTACTACATTTCATTACTTTTGTTTTGCTCTTTTATGTTCATGTGCTAGTTCTTGTGTAAAACTTCTTCCAAATCATTCATTGTTTCTTCTAAATCTTTTTTACTCTCGGCCATAATTACCATGTCATCAACAAATCGTAGCATCTTTATGTTTTCACCTTGTACTGTTACTCCGGATCTAAATTGTTCTTTAATATTATTTACTGCTAGTTCTATGTAAAGATTAAAAAGTAACAGGAATAGGGAACATCCTTGTCGAACTCCCTTTTTTATTACAGCTTCTTTCTTATGTTCTTCTATTATTACTGTTGTTGTTTGGTTCCTATAAATGTTAGCAATTTTTCTTCTATCTCTGTAATTGTAACCTAAATTTTTTAAAATGCAAACATTTTATTCCACTTTACGTTATCAAATGCGTTTTCCAAGTCTATAAATGCCACGTATGCAGGTTTGATTTTCTTTAATCTTCCTTCTGCTGTTAATCTGAATGCTAAAATTGCTTCCCTTGTCCCTATACTTTTCCTGAAACCAAACTGGTTTTCTGCTAACACTGCTTCCACTCTCCTTTCAATTCTTATGCACAGAATTCTAGTTAAGATTTTTGATGCATGACTAGTTAAGCTAATTTTACTGTATTCTTCACGTTTATCTGCTCCTGCTTTCTTCGGTATCATAACTATAACACACATTTTGGAATCTAACTGAAAAGAGATGCGATGTATATAAAGTATATAATATATTATTATTATTTACTCATCAGAATACAAGATTTAATTAACTCATTTAAATAAACTTTCTTGGATGCTAAAGTAACATCTTGAAACTTCAAAGCCAAGAGGAAAAATGATCTGTCATTAACGGTGAACCATTATGGCGTAAGCCATAATGGTGGATTGAATGTACAAGAATCTGTCGATTCATTCAACTACAGCCAACAAGTCTATTTTTTGTGAAGGTAGATGCTTTCGATGGCTAAATTCTTGCTTGTGACCATAACGGTGTATAGACATCGACCGCAATTGTAATCGCGCAGCTAAAAGAAGAGTTGTTACAGTAAATTAGTCTAGTCATAAAAGGGGAGTCCGTCCCTGACTTCGTTTAACTTTATTTTATTTTACCAATTATAAGGCCAAATTTGGTATTTTAAATCGATGCGAGAGTAGTCTCTACGTACATTTGACTAAGGGACTAATAGCCCTATCTACGCTACTATCTATTTTATACCTAAATATAAGTTTTAAATATTTAGCTTTAACAGTAAATTGACTGCTAACTAAGATTACAATTAGCAACAGTTCCAAAGACCAGACTGCAGGTCTCTATGCCATCATTAGGTAGCCTAAAGAGGTAGCAGAAGAAAAATTAGTTAAAAAATAAAAATTGATTCATTAAATTTTAATCTCCCTCATCTAGAGTTGAAAACGATTTGTTTGTTTACATCACTCGTATGAAAGGCAATATTCTGTTCATACATTTTGTAAATTAAGCATAGTAAACGATATTTGCTCATTAAAGCACAATAAGTTTTTGATTTATTTATAACTGGAAAATAACTGATGTGTTTTTTTTTTTGTTGCAAAACCCAGAAATACATATATATATATATATATATATATGACAAATATCAGTACACAGGATCAAAATACTGTTTAGATTTTTATCTGGAACCGATCAGAATAGATTACATAATTGTAAATTTCTATGTTTGAGTTCATTGTTCAAAGAACTTTTATTCTGTTAATCCACATATCGATTACATTCATTGTAATTTTCCTTATATTATATAAGACTTTTTTAATATTTTATCAAAAATGTATTCATAATCGATCGTTAGAATTGAAGTAATATACTCGTGCTATTAATGAACCACCGTAACACATAATGTGTTTTTTTTTACTCCATTCTTTCTATATTCTCCTGAAGACGGGTGTAACAGGTGAAAACCTTTCGATACATTTTATTGATAAGAGATTGTAGATTATTATTATATAATTTTTATTTCTTTTTGCAGGGAAAAAGGATGGATATCACCAGATGTGGACGAAATTTATAAATCATAAAGATTTATTATAATTAAAATTGTAATATTATCGTAATGTATAATTTTTTTTTTTACTATGTTATAAGCCTGTAATGTGAAATGTATCGTAGACATAAATATTGTTAGGCTGTTCTTATCAAGGTTTTGCCACGGCTTCCCTCGATACAATAGGGCAAATGCCGGAACAGTTCGTTTAGTTTTCCGTGGAATTTAATGTTTGATATCCTTATTCTTACCTAAAATAATGAAAATAAATATTTATTTATAATTTTATTTTTTGTAGTTTTTTTTCATTGCCTGCTTAATGCCGAATTAATGTGACCCCCATTAACCACTAAAAGTTGAAATTTAGCTCAAATACATAATTTTCTATCGGCTAGATGGCGCTCCGCCGTGTTACAGCAACCGTGTCCGTGCTGCATTATACATCGGTTTCAAAACAAGCGGAATGGAAGAGGAGGGCTGATCGCAAGGCCACCAAGGAACCTAAACCCCATTAGATTTCTTTTTGGGAGGCATATAAAAATCATTATTCGGAGAAAATCCGCGACATCAACCATCTACAGGAGAGGGTTGTTGCAGTGCGACAGTAGCATACATGACACTCGACATCCTGACGAGTACGTGGGAAGAGCCGGATTACCGTCTGGACATTTGCAGGGCAACGAACGGTACATATATCGAAGTACACCAAGAAAAACTTCAAAATCTACCCGTTAAGGATAGACACTAATGTACAGTAAGTAAGTTATACTGCCTTAAATATAATGCCGTTTAAATCGTACTTGAAATCAAACAGTTCTTATATAAAAACTCTGTATGTATATTTATTTGAGAGTAAAATCATATTTCTATGTTTTGCATAATTTTTCCATACGCAACAGACATCCACACGTGGATCTAACTTACGAAGGATATCTCTACAGTAAATTTAAAGTAAAGTTTTAAGCGATTCAACGGAACATTTTTCCGATAGGTTATGTATAGTAAATTCAATTCGATGCCGAGTTGTTAATTGTTCTAAATCGCCTGTGGTTGTGTTTTTTTTAGTATTAATACAATTTTTAACTGATTTTATTTTATTTTTTTCATTTAATTAAATATTTTGTGACACTCATTGTCATGAATTTATCACGGTTATGTATTTATTATGATTTCCCTTGATCCATCCAGAAAAATGTGGAGCGGTTCTTTTATTTTCCCGTCTAAATAACGCTATAGTACAGCTGTAGCTCTAGAAGGAAAAAGTATCCGTAATCTGTCCAATTTGGGCATACGCGGTTTTCGCCTCTACGGAACCCAAAAAACCGGATGGAAATTTTCCGAATGTTAATGTTCGTATGTACGAGTGTGCGAGTTCGGTGTGAGCCTCTAAATCGTCTTATATCACCAGATCAACCGGACCGATTTTGACCAAACACGGTCAGATTACTTCTATATACGGGGCATTGAATGCGTTAAATTTTCAACTTAAAAACTCAAGGGGGCGAGGCTGTAGGACAAGGGCACCCTCGGTATCTCGAGATTTCACCTAATTAAAGTCGTATTTTTCTTAAAAATAAAAATATTTGCGAAATCGCACCTCCACTCCAAAAAATGCTCTAAACTACTGTTATACGAGTATATTGTGACGTCACAAGTGAGCGGTAAAATTAAATAAATTAATAATATTTAAAGTGTAAAAAAATAATTCGGACTGGACGGTGCGGTGCGTTAAGCCTCACAGCTGCAATAATCTGCCGACGGTGTAAGCGAAATTTGTTCTGTGCAACTTGTGAAATTACATTAGTTAATGCCGACTGTTGTCGCTAGTCCCGTCACACATGACGGTATGCGAATTAAATACGGTATGCGCGCGCGCTTTAGTTAGAATCATTGAATTAAGTAAACGAATAAATATACTTAAATAAAATAATAAATATTTTAAATTAAGTTGTGTGTGTAAGCCGTGCATCAGAATTAGAAATAATGGCTAATTGAAGACTACAGAATAAAAAATTCACAGTCCACTTACTTTATTCTATTTCTATAAAAAATTACATTTTATTTATATATTTTTATTTTTTTTATTTATTTATTTTTTTTTTTTTGAGTAAAATCAAAACTAGTAAACGGTTGCATAACTTCCCCAGATTTCCTCTTGACTGATTTTTATTTCAAATACGCCATTGATATTTAGAATACAATCTCGAAATATTTTTAAATATCGAGTAATAGAATTCGAGTCAGATTTGAACCCTTTTGTCAAATGACGTTTTTACTATAAAAATTATGCAGTATTGAAATTATATAGAGGTAAAAATCAAATTTCTTAGTAAAACATTTTGTTTCCTAGTCGTTCTCCCCTTCATCAAATTATTTATATATATATATATATATATATATATATATATATATATATATGTGTGTGTGTGTGTAGATATAGATCTATTACAAAAAAGCTGTAATGAGGATTACTTGAAATTATAAAAAAAGATAAAAAAACAATCATGAACCCCTCAAAAAGAAAATATGTTTCTTCAATTAAAAATTTACATACGCTTACATTCAAATAGTTTTAAAAATTACATTTTCTTGGTTAGCGATTCTTGTCTGATAAAAGTTTTACCTTAATTCTTGCCAGTTTGGTAAAATTAAGCCAGATTGTAGATCTAAATAAAAGAGTAAATGCTATGTTTTCTTTTCTTTATGAAATCTGAAGTGAAAAATCGAAAGAAATTGGTTTGAGAACTGTATTTTTAGTAGTCTCTGAGAAATCACTGGTTAAAAGACAAACTATGTGTAAATCGCCCGCATTATGCTTCCGTTACTGAACCGTTTCAAAAAAAAATTTAACATAGGTTGTTTATTTAAAAAACAATTAAATTATTTCATTCTACATAAACAATATTACTGTGTCGATAAATTTTTAAATTATACCGATTAAAAAGTAAAAAAAAACCTCAATTTCCTGTATCCTGTTCACCGTGTAAACAAATACAAATAATTTTCATTAACGCCTTCTGAATTGTGAATTATTATATATTTAGTCGCTTAATTTAGTTATCTAGATATTATTTCATCTGTTTTTATATTTATGGACTTTAATCGAACCTAATTTTATTTTGTAATCGATAGTGAAATTTTTCATCCCGATCTGATTAAGTTTTTACCACGGTTTCCCTTGATCCATCCGCACAAATGCCGGGACAGTTCCTTTTTTTTTATTAATGAAATAGCGTATTTACGCGTTCCGGAGTATTATATACTCTTATATAATATATTATTCTACACTAATCGGAATAAAAAAAATTATTTATTAACTTAATTAAACCCCAAAAGAAAAATTTATAGAGGTATCTTTTACTTTCACGTCTCGATTGAAAGTAGATGAATAACTTTAGGCGACAGAACAATCAGATAGTGTAATGCGGTGGTGTGTGTATCTTTTATTTTATCGATAGTCGGTTTGATTCACGGTAAGGGTGTGACATTTTTTATCATATGATCCTCATCATCTATATCGATTCACTATAAATGTTGAATATCTCTCTAGAGAAACTGAATTTGAACCGCAGTTCTGCTATCTCAAACATTAGACGTAATAACAACTTCCTGATAGCACGATGACTGAATCGGTCGCTGTTACCATCTATCTATACGATGTTTATCGTTCATTTATTATTTATTTTTTTCGATCGATGAATTAATTCACCGCAGAAGCTTACAAAGACACTTCTAAAGCGAGAACGTGAAAATGGAATTTTTAGCGTATGAAGAATACCGTGTCTGGCCGAGATTAGAACCCGGTACTCTGAATGAACGGCCGAGACGCTACCGCTCGGCTACGGAAATCGAGTAATTAATTTTATTTTGCACTTTTAAGTCGGTTTAGCTATTAACTACGTTTTGATTGTTTTGTTATACGTTTACCATAACTAGGCGCCAATTCAACCCACGACTTTTAGTGTAACAGTGGGAGCAGTTCTTTTTCCGTTGTTACAATCTTCATTCGTTTTATTTATTTAATTTTAAATATTTAGCGATATTTGATATGAAATTTCTATGCGCACGCGTGCGATTGTTTTAACGTGTACTTTTATATTAATAATAAAGTCACCTGATTTGTCAGAAATGGAACATTAAATGAAACGGTAACTATCAGTTACCGTTAACTAGCATAGATGTCGCTCGGATTTCAGTTCCCCGGTGAAATAAGTCATACTGAAATTTTTAAGGCGTTATATATATAAGGGGTAAAATTGATGGTTTCTTATGTTTTTTGACCCGAAAAATAGAATAAAAAAACCCAGAACTATCATCCCTTATTTTCACGATATCCAGCGTAGAACAGAAAAGTTCAGTAACGAAAAACGTTTTTTTAGGTTTGAAGTAGAATAACTTTGTTAAACAAACTTGTAGAGAGTTTAATTCTGAGAAAATCGTTGTAATATACTGTATGGAGAAAAAAACTTTAAGGATTTGTAAAAGTAAAAACAACCGTTTTCTTTTTTTTATTTAGTAAAATATGTTTAACCTTTGAAAAATTAAAATAATTTTAATTCACTTTTAAAAAAAAATACTCACTGTGGTTTATATTTTTTTAAATTTAAAATAAACGTTGGAAAATTCCACCGTTAACATCGATGCACTTTTCAACTCGTTTCCTTGCGTTCCTTGATGAGGGGCAACAGCACTGAGAATGCAAGCGATCAGTTCGTCACGTGCGTCTACTCTTTACTTGTACACCATTTCATCCGTTCCCGTAAACAATAATCTAAGGGATTTAAGGTTCAGCTATCTACTCGGACAATTTACCAGCCCTCTACGTCCAGTCGTAGAGGGCTGGACATAGAGTTTACGTAAATACCGGTACATTTTTCATCTAAAAACCGTCTTACTTTATTCGGCAAACGTGTCGGTATTCCATCAAGTCGATAATACATTTCGATTTGTTTCTACGATGACAAATTTTCAAGCAAAAAAATACATCGTTTAAAAATTTCTCCCCGTGACACGTTTTAGTAAGAAAGGGCCTAATTTGTTGCCGATCGTGCCGCATCAAACGTTCACCGAAAATTACGGCTGGAAATTTGATCCGACTGGAGCGTGTGGTTTTCTTCACACCACCGATGTGAATTTCACGTGTTGTTTACGCCGTTACGGGTACAAGTAGCTTCGTCCAAAAATAGTACGAACGTGATTTAAAAGTAATTATGTTAACCCGCTGAAAAAACCCGTCCGGCACGATCACCAAGCTTGAGGTGTTTTATTTTCTGGACGTGACAAGGATTCAGTCCTTGAGCGTGTAATGTCCTCCGTACTGTACTTTGTAGAATGTCGAGTAACGTAGAAATTCTTCGCGTGATCGTTTTGGAACTAAACTGTACTACTTGAAGAAATTTTTCTTTTCATCGGCTTGTACCGGTTGGCGTTCAAATGAAACACGAGTGCTGTGAAGTGTGCTATTCTCACGAAGATTATTAAATTCTACAAATCAGTTTGTTGTTTGCGATCTAAATTTATTACGCCAAAAAGTTGTTTTTAATTTTCATAAATTCATTCGTTGTTTTCTGTTAAATTTTGTTCCGTTTTGTTTTTAATAATAAAAGTTGATATTTTTTTTTGTTTTTCATAACTTCATTTCATCAATTTTCTCAAAATTAAGTTCTCTACAAGTTTTCTTAATAAAATTTACCGCATTTTTCAGTCGTTTAACAAAATTATTGTACTTCAAACCTAAAAAAACGTGTTTTTCGTCACTGATTTTTTCTGTTTTACGGCGGTTATCGTAAAATCTATGGGAGATACAATATTGGGACCTGCTTTATTCGAGTTTTCAGGTGAAAATCATAAGAACCCGTCAAGTTTACTCCTTTTATGACCCCCTTAAAAATTAAGACGTTTCGGTTAATCTGTTTTGCTTAGTTTTTACACGATAAGGTTTCCGAGATTTAAGTCGTGAAGAATATTACAAGATGTGTACTTTACACGATCTTGGTGCGATAATTTACCCTATAGATTTTTTCGGACCGGCAGATATTGTTTTTTGAATACGGGCTATGGCCTACGGAGTCCTGACGAAAGGTCGCCTATTTCGTTTTTGAGTTTGAAACGGACTCCGTTGTGCGCCGTTTTTTAACCGAATCGTGTACTACTACTCTTTATCGGGATACTGACGTTCGAAAACTTAGCGAAAATATTTTACGTTTCTCTTGAAAGGATCCAAAGCTTCCTCGATAGCAGCCCTTTCCTCGATGGAATACTGTATTTTAGAATAAACATAATCGTAAAGAACGAAACTATTTCGCACTGTAGCTGGAACAGTTTACAACCGACAAAAATAGACTATTAGTAATAGCAGTATTAAACGCGACGCTAAAATAACTGCAGTTCGAGCTGATTAGGTTTGATTTTAAGTCGCTCGCCCGGTATTACAATATTGAAAAAGCTGCTTCAGAAGACCTTGTATTTTTCTCAAAAGTCTGTATAAGTGTATATTTATTTATACATCTATTCAAATATTAATCCTTTAGGCCTTTTTTTGAAAAAACGTGCTTAAATCAAAATATGAATTTATATAGCAATATGTGAATTTTTGTTTTGTACCGGTAAATGATTCGTGTGATTTAGTAAATTAAAAATTCTGACGTTTCCCCGCATTTACATTTACGAACGGTAACATTTGTTAAGAAGTAAACGTAAGTAATATTTTAATAAAAATTAAAAATCTTAATTATGTACTAAAGGATTTCTTCATTTGCGCGCGCGGGTGTGCGTGCGTGCGAACTCTTGCATTACTGATAAAGACATATACACATATAGTTTTATCCAGCTGTAACATTAGATTTTATTAAATAATAGAAAGCTTCAACAACCCCTTGTAAATAAATTTGTACCTTCAAAACTAGATTGAACTAACATACAATCAAGTTTTGAAGGTACAAATTTATTTACTGTAATACATAATTTGTGCTAGATTTAAAAAAAATTCAGATTATAATAAAAGCGAAGTGTTTAAAAAAAAATTAAATATAAATAAAATAAATGTAATAAGTAAATTTTTTATAGTAATAAATGCTTTAATAGAAAAACAATACTTCGATAGTCAATGATGATAAAAAATAAAACAATAATTTAATAAAATTGTATCGTTCATACGCTGTCAGAGGTAATTATTTTTTGTTTAATTTTTTTGGGATGTAAAACCAACTGTCAGTCTGACTAATGCGTAGACGGAAGCGGAGAGAGGGGGGGGGTGAAACAATGCAGGTGGCTAACTTCACTCTGATTGGCTACCCACGTACAGTACTGGTCACGCAATGGTAAACAATTCAAATACAACCGTAAATGTGCGTACGTGTGTGTGTATTTCTGTCGAATAACAAAGTTAATATCCCTATTATATTTCTTATATAGACGTTCGATATAATTAAATTAAATAAAGATTTGTTGATCATTTTATATCTATTATTACATTTTATTTAAAATAATAATTAATCTCCCTTAATTTTAATAATTATATTAAAAATATTACGATTAAATTTATCAGTTTTGTAAAGTAATTTCCAAAAAAAAAAAAAAATTCTAATATTACATAATAACAGATAAAATTTTTCCAGTTTTATTTACAATTCGACCTAGTTATCTTTATTAATGGTATTCCTAACACGTATTAATACCTAATACATTTTTCTATTTATTTATTTGTACGGGCAATAGACCGACATTCAGTTCGTCACTTACTTTTATTTCAAATTTTAATAAAGCGTATAAAAAAGCCAATTCTGACCGAAATTTGAACACAGAACTTTCTGTCTACCTGTAATTCTGGTATCTTTTGCCAATGTTTTCATTACTATTATTTTTGTTTTTACTTTCTATTCTCTTAAATACAAGTTTAAAATTGTAATTTATCACCGATAAATTTCAAGCATTTTAAAATACGAAATTTAATATTCCAGAAACGAATAAAAGTGAAATACAAAATACCGTAAGAATTTGGTACGAAATTATATACTTATTTAGAGAATACGATTATCAAAATAAGAGTCGCTCTTGGAAAGTAATAAAACATCACAATCACTATCATCACCCCGTCTCTTAAACCTCACTCTGTCCCAGACAGCGCGAAAATTCTCTAACATTCTCTCTCTCATTCTCTCTGTGGGTGCGTGTGAGCGCGTTTTTACACATTAACCGTACTTTGCTTAACCCACGAGTACGGTACGTTTAGATTGTGCATTTGGTTAATTATTTATTTGGTTATTTGGCATTTTATTTGGTTAATTATTTATCGGCCGATTAACCTAAAATTTATAAACAAGCGTGTAACTTTTGTTTATTTTTGGGGGATACTATGTAGCCGGTGTTATAAATAGAAAATGCAGTACGTGAAAACAAAAATAATAACACTTATTTTAAGCTATATTAAAATAATATTAATATAAAGAAACTTACCTCGATTAATAATGAAGGTCATTAAACACCAAAACAAAATAAACAACGTATAAGAAATAGTTAAACAAGAATGACCGCAGACACGAGGATCCAAATTGAACTGCATATCTAGCGCCATGTGTAATGTCGCTAGATTCCATAAGCTTTCGTTCTCTGCCACGCACGTTATTTCTCTGTCGCTTCAAACAACGTCCGAACAAATCTGCAAAATAAATTATGAAAATTGGCGCGCCAACTAAAATGTATTACCTACACTGTACTGTTTCTCCTCTCATAATAACAACCGACAGTATAGCATTAATGTTTTACAGATTTGAAAACTTTTAATTTGACAAAATAATAACTGAAACCAAATTTTCGCTTAAACCTATGTATACAAAGTTAACAAAGGAACGTAACCAACGTTAAACTGTAATGTTAAGGTTTTCAGTTATTTCCTTTTATTCGAACCCGGGACCTCCGGAT
The DNA here is from genome assembly GCF_047948215.1 of Lycorma delicatula. Classification (NCBI taxonomy): domain Eukaryota; kingdom Metazoa; phylum Arthropoda; class Insecta; order Hemiptera; family Fulgoridae; genus Lycorma; species Lycorma delicatula. Next base: position 155,790,733 of record NC_134460.1, read on the forward strand.
AAAAGGCCCCGCAATTAGTCGAAAAATGTTTGAGATATGGAGGTCCGAATAATCGACGTTTTAACAAACATTAATCTCAGATTATATTTAATTTGAATCACAATTTTGTAACAAGAAAATCTCTGATAATTCGAGTACTTAAACAAGCAATAGTTTATGTAAATTTTACGGATAAATAAAATATGTAAGTCCGGTTAAACGAGAGCCGGATGTATAAAATCAGTGATTATTTTACTAATTGTATTATAACAACATAAAAAAAAATTAAAATAAACAAAAAAGTTATCAAGTATGATTTTTAAGTTTTTAACACTAATACATAAACGATAAATATCAAAGTTCATTGACCTTATTGTCAAACAAAGAATTTAACACGATTTTTTTTTTTTTTTAATATATAAATATAAATAATAGTAAAATAATAATATGATTCATTATTAAATTAAAAAAAAAAATAAATAATAAAAATTTTACAAAAATATTAAAAATTATTTTTTTCATTCATCTTCCTTACTGGTTAGCTTGGATGATGTATTCTATGTAAAAGTGTTGAATAACTCAAACGCAACGCAGAAAAATTACCTGATGCCGATCTTGGCTGCCAAAGGGTCAGGGGGGAAGGAAAACTCAGGTTAATTGGCAACATGGCACCTGTTGTAGTCACAATGTTAGAGCTGCGATTATATACCACTCCGTATTAAGAATAGTATTAGAAGAGAAGAAAAGTAAAGAGAGAGAGAGACCCTCTGTCTCGCTTCCTCTCCATCATTGATCCCCCTACCAAACCCTCTCTCAATTTCTCTCCATCACCCTCGCTCTCTCACACTACCCGCTCTGTCTCTCACTCGACCCCTCTCTCTCTCAGTCACTCTCTCACTCTCCCCCTCCGTCAATCTCTCTCGCTGTATGCGGTGGGCTACTTAAACATGTTTGTATTTTTTCAATTTTCTCACTCAAAGTGCATTTTTACAAAAACTTTGTAATAAAAAAATTGACCGTTAAGGTTTTCGACACTTTTTAAATTTATTAATGCCTTTCCGTTCGTGAAAAAGCTTTAAAAAATTTCTCGTTGGAATTATAACAAAAAAACGGTAACTGTAAATGAAAAATTTACGTAAAATTTAACCTCTGATCCAAAGATTTTTCCCGACGAGAAGAAAAGTTACAACGTCGTTTGTAGTAATAAAAAATTACGCGTATAGAATTTTATTTCGAAAATACGAGTACATCGTTAAATTATGTTACTTCAATTTTTTTTTAATTTCAGTGCTCCTTTGATCAGCAAATAAACATAGTTTTTTTGTAATTTCTTTATTTTGCGTCGTTTATAATTGTACGTAAAGAATTAGATGAACTGTAACCGATAAGGAATGCCAAACGATGCCGAGATTCGAACCTAGGAATATCGGTATATCAGTCGCTTAATTTATCAACCGATCGATCTAAGGAGGGTCGTTATATCTTTCTTAAAAATAGTTTTCCTCTAAAAGAACGATCGACTATACATTTTCAACAATGTTGTGATTTTTTTTTTAATTTAGCTTAAAAAATATAAAGTAAACACGGGAAATGTTAAATATAAAAATCTGTAATGAACTATTTGTTGTATATATCTCGTTGTACTGTTTACGAATAATTTCTGCTTTAAATAATATGTATGCATAATTATTAAGATTATACAGAGTCCTTACTGGGTGTCGAACTCATATTATAAAATATTGGTTGCCTTCTACAAACTCACTACCTATGTTTTTTTCCTTTCTTACTTATATTATTAAATATATATATGTTAAATAAAAACTACGCCGATAAATTTCTAAAAATATTTTTACAAATTTATTTAAACGATTATTTGTTACTTTCTTTCCTATCAAAAAATAGTTTCTTCAAATTTTTGTGTTATTCCCGAGTATATTATTCATTTATTTAAATATTTAACGATATTAATTGAGATCGGTGAACAAACGGTAAGCTATTTAGGTGTCGAACCCAGGACTCTAGTAAATCGGTATATTCTTTATAACGATACAGATGCGAATTATTTTCTTAGCTTCATTCTCGTTACCCGACTTAAAACATAATATATTTAACACGAAATACATCTAATATATCACTCACGAAATACTCTTACAAACATATAACTTGTTTATTTTTTCGATACTGTTTAGCCGCTATTAAGAGATAAATAAACAAATTTATTATTATTAAATTTATTTTGTAAAAATAGACGAGAGTAAATTGGGTTCTAACATTTTTAATCTAATAAATAATTTGAATAACACATACACAGAATAAAACAACTGCCAATAATAATTGGCCAATAATATTAAAAAAATAAATACAACTCACCTTAATCAGTAATAAGAAATATCTCAGTAAAAAGATGTAAATTGGATGACGTCAATGGTAACTGGAAGCATTACTTATTTAGTCGGCTATCTACCGATAATTCCCGCCAATAACTAACCACAAAACAAAGCATCTCGGTGAATTTCTTTAGTTAGACTCATCTTCCCCCCACTACGGAATCGACGTCATCGAAAGACATTCGCTAGTTAACAACAAAATTATTATATCTAAAATTTGGTTCGCAAACTGTCATCACCATCAATTATTACATGTCGTCTAATATTAAATTGTTTTTAAAATTGACTATTGGTCTTGCCCAACTTATAATTAGATAAAATATTAAAGAGAATAAATTTTCGCTTAAAACTATAAATGGACATATTACAACAACAGCCAACCGTACACAAAGGGGTTATAACGAGATTTTTACTTATTATTTAAATACGTATAATCAGTTTATATACGTAATCAAGCTCTATATATATATATACTACATGTAAATACGGACCCCCACGCGCGCGCACGTACAATTTTGTTATTAAGTGTTACTATATTTTTTTAAATATCAATCAGGAAATAAAAAAAATTGTATTATTAATCTTTTCTTTTTTAGATGTAACATGACTACATGCTATTAGAGCAGAGGTAGCGCCAAGCTACCTTACCTGCTAGACTAAAAGTTCCAGATTCGATCGATATCTGGAACTGCAGTTTTTTTTTGAGAAGATGATCAAAAGATTTGCTTCTTTTTGAGAAGACGAACAGTCATCTTCTCAAAAAGAAAAATAACAGAACCGCATCTTTTACGATGTAGATTATAGAAACCACGAACAGTACGCAAGGAGGTAATGAATGATTAGTATTATCTCTAAATTTCACGGTTCGGCCTGTCTACAATATACAAATCGAATGGGTGTGTAAGAGCGTACATACACCCGTAGATCTATTTATTAGTTCACTTTATTATACGTATAAAGCCTAATTTTATTTTATTTAGATCTTTTAAAATATATTTCGTCGTTTTTAACTAATACCTGGCTCTCAATGAACGAAACAGTTTAATCCAAAAATTATATTGAAATTTCTTTGAGTGACATGGAATTAAATTTTGTCGGATGTCGGATTTTTGTAATCTATTTTGTCACCACCGTAATAGAACAACCGAATGATATACTGAGGGTTTTGGGTTCGATTCTTGGCTTGGAGATCACATGTTTAATGCCTATCTGGGTATTGCCAGTTAAAAGAACGTTACTCGTAGTCTGAAGATCTAAGGTTTTTTCTCAGCTTGGAGAGGGTTTGCAGCAGCGTAATATGCTTATAATTAAAAAAAAAAAAAAAAAAATTATTCATAACGTTAAGACACTGTAGTTGATTGTTAGTTGCCGCACAGAATTACTTGCGTAATGCTTCTGTCTCAGATCGCTTATATTCATATAAATATTAGATACGGAATCGATTTATTCTTCCTACAGTTCAGCTCTATCGCGTAAGGGATTTATTTATTAAAGCGCGTCAGACTGTTAAACTTGAACCTTTGTTGTCGAGTGGAGTGAGTAATATTACATAACTGTGTTCAACAACGGGCGCTGGCCAGACAGCGCGGGAAGGAACTTGTCGTGATCTTAATACGCATTATTAAAACAAATATTCATAATCTATTTTATATTAAACAATTTATTAATCTAAACTGCCAACAAATTAATATCCGGTTATTTTTTTCTCTTTAATTATGAAATGAATTTTTAGGGTGTACGAATATTGAGCCTGTCTGGGATTAGTGATTCGAAACCAGAACCTTTTGCAACATATCTTTATTTTCAAACGGTTTTTTTAATACAAGAATCAACAGTGTAATTTATTTATTAATCTATCTTATTGTACGCATTTTAAAATGTAACAATTGTATTTGTTAAAATGGAATATTTGTGTAGACAATGATTTATTAAATACAATGATACGTACTTTGTTTATTTTGTATAAATAAGGAAAGGAAAAAGAAGATTTTCGAGTTTAATATCGCACTCAATAGTCTCTAAGGGGAGGTTAATAATATCTTGTGTGTGTGTGTGTGTGTGTTTTAAACGATGGCAGATTGTCATATGTACGTAATCTTTTTACTACAGAATAAATTAAATATAGATAGGTTTTATTCGTTGAAAAATTTAACGTTTTGTTTTTGAAATAACAAACCGACAAATGACAAATAACATAACAAATGACAAAACCGTCTAATTTAGCTCCCGATTCATCGAGGATATTTACTAATGATATGAAACTTTATATATTTTTAAATTTGGTTATAAAGAGTTCCTAGACTGTAAAATCATTAAACGTTACTTAATTCCGATCACAGATGGCAGTTAACAGGTTGGAAAGCAACATAGTTAAATAAACCCGATTACTTTTTTATAGTCAAAATTTCTTTTTCTCAGAAAACCATTGAAATTCAGTTAAGATAATGCGATTCTAATTGAAAATAAGAATTAAAGCAAACCAAATCGAATGTCTGTTAGAAATCAATCCTTTTGTTTTTTTTGTGAAAAAATTATTAATTACATTTAAAAAATACATTTTTAAATATATTATATTAAAAAAAGTTTAAAAATATTTTAATATAAAAACATTAATTAGAAAATTAAAATTAATTATGCAGATTAATAAGAAAATAATAGTAAAAAAAAACCTAACAATAAAATAAAAAGATGGGTTCTGAACTACGGATATAGCGGAGAAAAAAATTTACTAACTGCGGTAACTTGTACGTGTTGGTGTATGTAAAAGGGAGTGTACAGATAGAATGATCAGGAAGCGTAATTGCTGTGACTATCCGACTATTTCGTCCTTCAACTTGGTTCGGCTACAATTAGTCAAAACAACTGCGTGTGTCAAAATATTTGTTACGTCATGAAAAATTATATTTGTTTATATTATTTATTAGCTGCTTCCATTATAAACAGCGATGTAGTAGAAATAAAGAAAACTTAGATTGTAATATTATCTAATATTTTCTCTGATAACTTATTAATCTAATATAAGTAGTATTAACGAACGATTAACGTTGTCATGTACAATAAATGATATTTATTTCTTTCCGATCTAATGGTGTTTTTAAAACCGTATCAAATTTTGTTTACTTATACGTTATTTGTTTTCAGTATATATAGTAGTGTTTTACACGAATCTAAACGACCATTTAGAGAAGAATTCTACATGTAAATTAGGTAAGTTCTTTCAATAAAATATTTTGTAATAAGCAAAATAGTACACAAATAATGTGATTAATTACAAAAGGTTAACTCATTAGCAGGAATTATGGGAATTTAATGAACGTTTCATCATTTGCAAATTTTGTTTGGCAAAAATGATTATTTTTAGCTTAGCGAAATATATTTTTATTCTTGTTATTTTAATTTAAATTAAATAAAATTTATATACGTAGATTACTTTATAAAATAATTTGCTTTCAACTAAGTACCGTTACACTAGAAAAGGGGTTGCTCATTTTTTTGTATACTAAATTTATTTTTATTTAAATGTGCTCTAATAATTGCTACTTATTATTTCGGATATCAATATTTTATTGAAGTTCTGTTTTTTGTTTTAAAAAATTTACGTTTCTGTTAACAAATTGTTTTACCTGTGTCTGCATTTGGTGATTAATAATTTAGCTATCTATTTTAGGAAGGTAAATTTCCTTTTATTGTCACCGTGAAATACTTTACAAATATTTTCACACTTTTCTTGAAATTTATATTGATGTGTTCTGCAGATCGAAACGGTCGGTTTTTACGTTAGACGGTCAGATTTATTATTAATTTTTTTATTCGACAAAATTTAGCCAAAATTTTTGTTCTGACTTTTTTTTCACCGTGATAACTTACAAATTGTACAACATAATAAATGAAAACGACTTTTAAAATTCGCCTGTATGTGTTAGCTAAAAAACATAGCTAACGGAACATAAACGGGTAATTATGAGGCTTTCAATTATTTAATTTTATCTAATATTCAATTTATTATATATAATTACAACCGCGCACGTACACATAATGATTGCACGTATACAAAAGCACATTCGCGTGCTTGCTTTTATACTTTTTTTTTGGTAAATATAATTAACAATAAAAAATGTAATGTTGCCGCTTCAGTGCCACAGAAAACGTGCTTTGCTTACTAAATCTTAAACCAAAGTCTTGGGTTCGATTCCACAACTAAACTGAACCGCAAATTATTATAGATTATAAAAAAGATTAACAAGTGGTATGTAAGGGGGTAATGATACGATTACACTAATTATAAATTTATCTAACTTAGCCGATTACAACGTTTACTGTAAGCAAATCTACAATACAAATACGCACGCGCCCAAACAAACACACACAGAGTGAGAGAGAGATGAGATCTATTTATTTATTAATAATACTAAGATTAAGTAATGTGTGAACTAATCTACCTTCGTTTAGACATTTTAAGTTAAATTTTTTTCTTATATACCAATTAGCTGTCATATAGCACAACAATTTTTTTTTTTTTTTTTTTAACTTAATTGTACGAAGTAAAGTAAGTATTGTGATCGCGAAAAATTTCGTTTTTCAAATTTCAACGGAAATATCCATCTTGACCGTTCCTGAATCCATTTTGAATAGTTTCGGCACGACGTCTTTACGTACGTATATATCTCGCATAACTTAATAACGATTAGCCGTAGCATGTTGAAATTTTGGATTTAAGACTGTTATAACATCTAGTTTTGCACCTCCCTTTTGATTGCAATCGACCGGGCTAAAAGTGTCCAAAACAGCCTAAAATCCAAAAAAATTTGGATCCTGGACTTTTTCTTAATCGCAATAATAAATCCTCATCGAGAGTTTTTCAACGATATAAGTGATAATTATTTTCATCGGTTCCAGAGTTATAGCCAAATAAAATTTTAATTAATGAATTATTTGGATCTTACAAGAGGAAGGCACCTAGGTTCGAATCAGACTTCATCTCTTTTTTTTTTTAATTTAAATATATTGATTTATTAATAATTATTAACATCTGTTTAAAAAAAAAATTACAATAATTTATAATTCAATAACAATAAAAAAACATTTTTTAAATGAAAAAATATCAGAAGTTAATGAAATAAAATTTTATGTACTTTTCATTTAAAAAAAAAAATGCGTATATGTAATTTAATAGGCGTAAAAAATGAAGACAGTGATGTCCTCATCAGATTTTTTTTAGCCTCTGAGACCAACATTAGGTATTGCTTCAGAGGATAGAATAAAATTATACAAATTTGAATTTTGTAGACTGAAAATGCCATGCCTGACCGGGATTCGAACCCGGGACCTTCGTAGGAAAGACCGAGACGCTACCGCTCGGCTAAAATGTTAGTCTTCATTAAGTGGCATGCAACTAAATATTATCGTGTCTCATTTTAATTTTTTTTTTTTTTTGAAAAAATTGTTACTATCTTTCGCGTTAGAAAAACAAATACTCAATTAACCCATTTAAATTAATTAAAAAATTTGCTTTATTTTTGTCTTAATATACACAAGTTAGATTACCGAATTTTCTTTTCTTTCTGTTTGAAAGGACAGACCGTGATGAGAAAAATAACGATCACACGCACACACAGCGAGAGAGAGAGTGACTGAGAGATTTTACACACACACACACACACACACACACACAGACAGAGAGGCACGTAGCTAGGAGTTTTTTCGGGGGAAGCTAAGGGGGCTGGTGATGATGATGATGAGATAATAGTAATAATAATGAAAATCATTTTATATTGAAACGGTTTTTTATACTTTACTGCACTTGAAAAATAGAAAACATACGCTTAGATTTAATACATCATTTACTACGAAAATAAGAATCATAATGTTAGTATATCATTTTTTTCATAATCCACATTTACACTCCAATAAAAGTTATCAATATTATACTTATATACTATATTGTACTTCAATACAAAAACAAAATAGAAAATTATTTTTTTACACAAACTGTAAGAAATTTGAATAATAATATTTAATATTAAGAAAAATAGTACGCGATTAAATAATGCGATGGAGGGTATAATATAGTGGGTTAATATAGTGTTTATCAATCTTTCAGTATTTGCGACCTGATTTTCAATCATAATTTTCATCGCGCCCACTAACACACCCAACGCACACAGAGAGCAGACAGAGGCGGCAGCTGGTAACGGCATCGCGCACAGGTCAGAATTGTAATAATAAACAAGCTTGGGTTATGTTGTTTATAACACCATTCCCTGATTTGTTGACAAAAACTAGTCCGTTTAATGCGAAATCGGAAAAACCGTTGTTTTTTTTTCGAACAACGTTGTGTCTGCGACCTTGACTAAAAACTGAACAAACAGCCTTCACTAAACATATACCTTATATTCTGTAATATAAATTCATATTTTGATAAATAATTAAACGAGTCAATAATATAAATTAAATTAAAAATTCCAACCGTGTCTAAGATTCGAACCCGGGACCTCCGGATGAAGCTTCTTACTTAGGAGGTCGGTCGGCAAACGGTTTAGTTGATGTTTGTTGATCTATTAAATAACATTATATTTTATGTTCTTATAAACATTAAAGAATTGCATAAATGTAGGAATGTAGGTTGTTTATAGCGTGTAACGCAACATTGTATTTATCTGGCCGTCTGTTACGTTATTTATTAGAAACATAAATAATCGATTTAATTATAAGTTTTATAGTTGTTAACTTCTAAAAAAGCTGGGCTCGGGTTTGATTCTATTATTCCTCGCTCGTTAAACTACACGTGTAGGATATTACGAGGTCGTATTGTAAATAAAACAGGAGAAATTTGATCTGTTATAATTTATTGTTAAATTTTTTTTTACTTTACAAAACGAATATACTTTATCGTAATATTTTTAATGTATTTATTAAAATTAAAGGAAATTAATTATTATTTTAAATAAAATGTAATCAATATAAAATAATGAACTAATCTTGATTTAATTTAATTATATCGAACGTCTATATAAGAAATAGTGATTGCTATTAACTTTGTTACTCGTTTAGAAGTGATGACCGTTACGTTAACGGTTGTATTTGAATTGTGGCGTGATCAGTACTGTCCGACGGTAGCCAATCAGACGCGAAGGAAGACAGCTGGCCGTTCTGTTGTTCGTGTTTAACAGAGGGACAGCGCGACAGAGGCGCAGCGGGTCAGTGAGGGGGGTGATTCCCCTCACTGTCTACTCCACCCTCCCCTTAGTAACCGACTGACAATTCTTTTCTTTTGACGCATCATCAAAAAAATTAAACGAAAAAATAATTATCTCTAAAATTCGTCTTTGTAAAATAGTCCTCTATCAGCTATGACCGATAGAATTTTATAAATTATATTTGTCATCGGCTATTGAACTATTTTGGTTTTTTATTTATTAGTATAAAAAAATATTTTATTACATTTATTTATAAACATTTTGTTTTAATCGCAATCTGGATTTTTTTTAATGTATTTTAATAATATATAGCAAGCGATGTATTTACAATAAATTAAGTAAAACTGTACCTTCAAAACTAGATTAAATTAATATACCGACGGTACACCCTCGTGTACCGTCGGTATAAAAAGCTTTATCAGCCCCTCGGTTGATAAATCTTTTTATTTAATTTAATCAAATGTAATGTTCCGTCTTGATAGAACTACATGTGTACAACATAGGTTCATCAGTAATACAAGAATTCACACGTACATGCACGCTTGCAAAGGGAAAATCGCTTGTTAATCTGTTACCAGTTAATTACAATTTTCGCTTTTTAATTTTTATTAAAATAATAAATAGCATTTACTTCTTAGCAAATGTTATACACTCATAACTATAAATGCACGGAAACATGAGAATTTTTAATTTACGAAATAATTTACACGAATCATATTTACCGGTACAAAACGAAGTTCTGATAGTCTATTTTAGTATATGTATTTTTTTTTACTTTTTCAAGTAATCACAAAACATAATAGTATATTTTAGATAGGGTATACATAAACGTAATGATAAATTACGTTTATGTATACCCTATCTAAAATCATCGTTAGCGTTTAATAAAATACTTCAAAGCAACACAGTGTGATTTAACCCACTGTAAATGAAATCGGGTTATTATTCTGATGAAACTTTATTATCTAATTAGACGGTCCAAACATTTTACATTATGTATAACAGAAATTTTACTATTTATGACAATTATATTTATATTTATATATTTCTTACTGAGAAGTGGATCACGCAAACTTTATCCATATTTAAAAAAGTTAGGATTTGCACGGCGTGTCGGTAATTTTATGTAAGAATTCAGTTTTTACGAGATGGTTTACAAAGGTTTATTCTGTTGTTTTGTGTTGTTTTTGTTTGTTGAACTGTCCAACTTTCTTGATACAGTGAAATGTAGAACAGACTACAATTTAATTGTATACTCAAATTTGTGATAGCGTATATTTAAGTAGGTTTTCAAACAGTGAGAGTTATTTTCAATAGTAATATCTGTAATATCACTAAGCAAACGTTCAAAGTTTTGAAAAAAAGTTGTTTTTTTTTACAGAAGTATACTTCTGTAAACTATGTTTGGAAAAATTCATTCTGTTCTTCGATAAACGGTAAAATTAATATTTTTTCACGTTTCGGGGCCGGCGGTAGGCAAGGTAGGCGATGCCTACGGCGGCAAAGCCGCCTGAATTAGAGCGTAAAAAAAAATAACTACCCACAAAAATATATTTCGATTACTTCAATGTAGAAAATAATATTATTTACTATTTATTAGTAGTTTTGTTTATTTGTTTAAAAGTATATTTAAATCATCTCTGAAAATAGTAGGTACTAGTTTTAGTTGTCGTTTACTCGTTAAAAATGTAATTTTTTGTTTCAATAAAATAATTTTACGTAAATCTGTATTATTATTATTGTCTTAATTCAACTATATGTCATTTTTCTGGTTAACATAGTTCTTTTATAATTCTGTTTTTTTTTTTTAATTTTAAACTTTTTTTGAAGCTTGGCGGGAGCGAGATTTTTTGGGTTTGCCTACGGCGGTAAAAACGCTAGGGCTAGCCTTGCGTGCTTATCTGTTTTAATTTGACGCGTTAACTTTATTCTCATATAAAATGGAAAAGTAATAATTCAAAATTAATCGAGATTAAAGCTAATTAATTAATAAAAAAAGAAAATTTATATTTCAAAAGTCGATATTTTAACGCGTCAACAGGAATCGTTTACACCGCTTCTGAGGTCGTTATCGCAAGATCTGACTGACGAACACTGTTAAAAAATTTAGTATCTATAATTAAAACTCGAAATCTCTGGTTAAAAGGCAGTCTTGCTACCATACCATCAGGAAAATCAGCGTGATATTATTTCTTCAAAGAAAGATATCCAATAAATCATATATATATCTCCATTTTTACTTTCCCGTCTAGATAGCGCTATAGGTATAGAAGGGAAAGTATTGTAATCGGTCCAATTTGGGCATATGTGGTTTTCACCGGATCATGACGTTTTGACACCTTCTTCTTCTTCTTTTTCCTGTTTAGCCTCCGGTAACTACCGTTTATATAATACTTCAGAGGATGAATGAGGATGATATGTATGAGTGTAAATGAACTGTATTCTTGTACAGTCTCAGTTCGACCATTCCTGAGATGTGTGGTTAATTAAAATCCAACCACAAAAGGACACCGGTATCCACGATCTAGTATTCAAATCCGTGAAAAATAGCTGGCTTTACTAGCACTTGAACGCTGGAACTCTCGACTTCCAAATCAGCTGATTTGGGAAGGCGCGTTCACCACTAGACCAACCCGGTGGGTTGACGTTTTGACACCTAAGAAACCTAAAAGAACGGATGGAAATTTTTCGTATGTTAAGGTTCATAGTGTGTGTGTGTTTGGGGTTGGCCTCTAAATCACTTTATATCTCAAGAACTACTGAACCGATTTTGACCAAACGTGGTCAGATTACTTTTATATATGGAGCATTGATGTCATTACATTTTCAGCGTAAAAGGTCAGCGGGATGAGTCTCTAGAACAAGGTTTGCCGTCAATATCTCCAGATTCTGTCTAATCACAGCCGATTTTGTCACTTTATAGGGACTTTCGCCATATTTTTCTTAGGCGATTTGTTAACGATTAAAAAATAACAATAATTGCAAAATCGAACCCCCACCCCCAAAAAGACGATTGTTTTTAAATTCCCGTAGAAAAAAGTCTAGGAGTGTCAAATACGGGTTTCTCGCAGGCCAAAGCATAAGACCGACTCAACGGTTAGGAAATATTTCATCGAAAGGCCCCGTCGAACACCTAGGCTAAAGTGCGAGAGCGCACCATCTTGTTGAAACATTACAGCAACGTTACTTTCTTGTTAAATTCGGTAGACTTGCGGGTAAACGTACATTTGTAGCACGTCTAAATAAATATTCCCTGTATTATAATGCGTATGATATACTTATACCGTGCTCATGAAAAGATAATAGGTCTATCGTAAAATTATTTTTTAATTTGATACTAATTTACAATACTAGAAAAAACAATTAATATTTAATCGAATTGAACATAAAGTTCACGACATGAAAACAGACACAAAATTACAACTTCAATTATCTGCCATAACTCTGCTATTTTTTAACCGATTTTAAAAAATAAAAGTAATTTTGTTTACAATAAAAGGCTTAATAACATACATTTTGATAAAACTTATATTTATGGAGAACCTTATATTTATATAATGGATCAAAAAATTAACATTTTTTGATTTTGTAATTTGTTAAGGTATTTAAGTCCTGATTTTTTGCTAATTTTAAAACTTTTATTACCAAGACGTTTACCAAATAATGATGTGATTCTTCTATCTGAACTTGAGATATAAATTTTTTTATAAAAGTAACAAAATGACAGATGGGGAAGAACAAAGAAGAAATTGCCATTTTTCCTATGGATATTTTTTGTTTAGTTTTTAAAGTAGAATCCAAAAAAGTATAGCCGGGTCACGATTTTATAAACATTCTATATAAATTTATGTAAACAGTAAATCACAATTCCTGATTAAACCAATTTCTAACATCACTTATTGGAATTACATTATATCTTGTATTCTCATTATTCTCTTTCATCTTAAAGTAAAATTATTATGGAATATTCTTTTGTTCTAAATAAAAAACAGAAGGTTAAAAATTAAGAAGAAAATTTGACTCATAGTAATGTTGAAAACGGGTTATAGACTTAGGTTTTATTCAGGAGGACTTAAAATTGAAAGAACTTTGGCTTCTTTCGGTTGCACCTGGCACCTGATGATTCAGCGCCTCCATACAGCTCACGCAACTCCTTTGAGATGCACTCAGCTCCTGTCGGTATCACTCGGCTCCTTTCAGATACACTCGCCTCCTGCCGATTCAGCGGTACCGTACACAGTACATAAGCAATCTGTTCACTTATTCAGTCCTATTCCAGTCTTGTAAGAGACTATTACAAGTCTCTAAGGGCTCATCTAGTCTTATCTCACTGATTACATTTATTAATACGATAAACTTAGATAAAGATTTATAAGTTATTAATGTTATATGTATAGATGATATTTAATATTACAATAAAATAATTATAATCAAAAGAACTCGAGAATTATTTTATTAAAAGAAACATCTCCACTTTTTGACATACATTTTTATTGGTCCTCCGACTGCGGGTATATAATCTGCAATTTGAAGAATCATTATTCAAGAATCTTCTGTTCAAAAATCTACTGCATAAAGGGATTCACAGTGTCGTAATTTTACATCATTTATGTACGATCTTTCTTAATTTATTTCATATTAAATTTACATTATCAATAATTTATATTAATTTAAATCACTATTATTGAGAAGAAACAATTAATTAAACAAAGGGGTCAATAAAGGCCTCTATAACTAGAATTGCCACATTTACTTACAAATTTGATCCATGTAAATGGATCGCCTTGTAAATTAAATTAAAGAATCTTCTTGATTTACAATGCAAATACGACCTTATTCAATGAAAACTTGAATTAGATTATGACAATGATGTTTTATCATTGCATCATGAACAGGTCAAGGAAAACTAGTGTACTGTAGAATGCAAATTGCAACATTTAATGAATAATATTAATCAAAAATCATCTAATCAAGAAGTTGTATAAATACATCATTTAAACAAACTCAATTACAACCTATAAATATACCAATATTTAAAGGTATTGTCTTAGAATGGCAGTTTTATATTAATATATCTTGTATTTATTAATTTAATACGTAATAGAGATGATTTAACTAACATTCAAAAATGACACTATTTACGTTCTTTAAAAAATCAAGCTCTAGCTATTATTAAAGATCTTCCAATAACAAATGAAAATTATCTTGTTGCTCTAGAATTATTAAAGGTGCAGTTTGACAATAAATATGTAATTGCTTTTCATAATGCTGAAAGCATTTTAAAATCAGGTTCTGTAAAAAAAGAATCTGTAGATACTTTTTCCAATTTTATTAATGAAATATCCTCAAACGGGAACTCATTTAAAGCGATGAAACTTTCTATTAATACATATGAATTTATCGTAGTTCAGTTTATAACATCTAAATTGGATCATAACACCGCAAAGATTATGGAAAGAAAGGTTGTCAAATGAGAGGTTTCCCACCTTTACAGACTTCATTGAATTTCTTTATTCTAGATGAAAACTTTTAGCAAATATTAATTTATCCATTTCAAACACGCAAGTGAATACAACTTCGTAAAATACAATCAGATCTTTAACCAAAACTTTAATTTAAATCCTAATGAACAATACAAAAGTCATAATGTTAGTTATGTAAAATCCAATTTGTATCGATGTTCATTTTGTTAATCAAATCATTAGTTATATCAATGTAAAGAATTTTTAAATTTGTCCATAGATAATTGTAAAAACTTTTTGGCAAATAATTGTTGTTTAATTGTTTATGTAAAGACCATGTTGTTCAAAGAGTCTGTAAGATTTGTGATAAGAAACACAATACACTTGTTCATATGGATAAAATTAACATTCCAAGGTTGATGGCAATAAATTTGAAAGTATAACCTGTTGTTTGTTTAAAAATCAGTCAAATGAAAATGTAATTCTGTCAACAGCTGTATGTAATACTACTGATATACGTGGTAATACGTATTCATGTAGATTACTGTTAGATTCTGGTTTGCAAGCAAATTTTTTTCATTTAGTTTTGCCCGCAAATTAGGTCTTAAACTTAATAAAAATAATCTACTCATTTCAGGTATAAATAATTTATTAGTTCAATCCAAATACAGTGTTACACTCACATTATAGAAACATTTTGTTCAAGTAAAATGCGTTGTTTTACCAGATATTACTAACAGCCTCCCTTCATCTGTATTTGACATTTCTCACTTCAAATTACCTACAATACATTTATGGTTGATCTCAGTTTCAAAGTGCCAAATAACATTGACCTACTAATTGGAGCTCAATTCTACTGAGTCTTATTCTTCCTGGGAAATTCATTTGTAATTTCAGATTTCCTATTATACAGGAAACTAAATTAGGATATATAATTAGTGGTCGTCTTCCTAATAACAGTGAGGGCAACAATATTGTTGCATCTTTTCTTGTACATAACACCCATAAAAATTTTATGTTGATGATCTACTATACTCAAGAATTTCTGGGAACTTGAAGAAATTAATACTGATACTTCACTTCAGGAAATGAAACCTCAACATGTGAACATTTTCAAACCAATACTATTCAAAATAATTACACCAAATTTGTTGTGTCATTACCATGCAAGGCTAATAACATTCAACTACGTGATTCCTTTGTCAAGGCTAAAAATAGATTTTTATCTTTGGAAAGAACGCTAAACAACAATTCCAACCTTAAATATTCCGCTTTCAAACAGGAATATTTAGATTTAGATCATATGTTACTACTCAACTCCAATGATTTGTTAATAAACAAATCTAATGTGTGTTATTTACCTCACCATCCAGTATTTAAACCATACAGTTTAACTACTAAAATTTGAGCTGTCTTTGACAGTTCAGCGAAAACCACTGACTGTTTACCCCTCAATGACAGTTTATCCCTCAACGATACTCTCTTAGTTGGACCTGTAGTTCAGTAAAACTTGATTTCCATATTGCTTAGATTCAAAATTAGTAATTAAATCATTACTTCTAACATAGCCCAAATGTATCGTCAGATATTAATTAAATGTAGTGATTCCAATTTACAATGTATACTTTGGTGTGATTCTCCAGACAGGAGATAAAACACTACGCATTATGTATAGTAACGTATGAGACCACTTGTGCTTCATATTTGGCCAGACAGTGGTTAATTAAAATGAATTTCCACTTTTATGCAAGTCCATTCGAAAAGATTTTTATGTTGATGATCTAATTACAGGTTCAGACAACTTTGAAGAAGTTATTCAGTTAAAAATTGATATTTCTAAATTATTACAACAATATGGTTTTGAACTCCATAAATGGTTTCCTAACAATAATGTCATTTCTACTTTTGAAAACAATACTTTCTTTCCTTTAAATCAAAAACAGAACTTATGTACTTTAGGAGTTCTATGGAATAATTCCTCAGATAAGCTAACAAACTGTTCGTGCTAATGATTTTAAAAAGTTGCATTTGATTGAATCCATTAAAATAGGTCATTTCATGAAATCCAACATTGATAGTAGAATTGTTTCTATTGAAATACATGGATTCTCTGTTGCCTCCATAAAGGGCAATAGCTGTTGTATTTATGTAATAACTGTATACACTATTAATACAATTTCCTCTAATTTACTTTGTTCTAACTCAAAACAGGCACCCTTAAAACAAATTATACTCCCAAGACTTAAACTTTGTGGTGGTTTACAACTTAATAGTTTATTATTAAAGGTAATTAATGCTTCAAACATACAATTTGATGAAATACATTTTTACACAGATTCTACGGTAGTACTACATTGTATTCATGGACGACCAACTAACTGGAAAGTATTTGTCAGCAATAGAATTTCTGAGATTCAACAAATTACCACAAATGTTGATTGGCATTACGTCAAATCTTCTGATAATTCAACAAATGTATTGGTTAGATCTTGTTCACCGAGTATGTCACTTTGGTCCTCATTGGCTTACACGAACTTCTGCCCATTAGCCAAAAGACATTGATATTACATTCAATAACTAATATAAGTGCTGATTGTCTAATAGAAAACTGCAGACATATTGTACTATCATTTGTATCTACTGTTGTATTCGATTACATAAAACAATTTTTGTTAGTACATACTTTTAATCGCACTTAGTTTTTGTTTTAGATTTATTCATAATGCCAAATCAAGACAATCCAAACGAATTTCTAGTCCTTTAACTACTCTGTAACCAAACCACACTCTTACCTTTTTTATTCAACAATCACAACACACACATTTTAGTGATGAATTAAATAACTTTAAAAACAATCAAACTCTTTCTAAACAAAGCAGTCTTATTTCACTTTATTCATTTCTGGATAATTCAGGCTTACTACACTTAGGTGGCAGACTGCATCACTCTGTGTTACATTACCAAGTGAAACATCCTATTGTTTTACATCCTAAAACTAATCATTAATGCTGAACACTTGTGATTCTTGCATGCGTTCAACTTATTCATCATTCATTTAGACAGAAATATTGGATAATAAACGACAAGAAAGCTATTTCCTCCATCATTCGTAAATGTATGATATGCTTTCAATATAATGCAAAAACCCAAGTACAACAGCTTGGCCAGCTAACATCTTCCAGAGTTATTCCTTCCCAACCATTTTCTTCTTGTGCAGTTGACTAGGCGGTCCAATTATGAATCGTCTTGGCAGGCAAAGGTCTAAAACATTAGCAAATCTTATACAGCACTTTTTATATGTCTCACCACTAAGGCTATTCATTTAGTTTCTGGTCTGAATTCACAGTCGTTCATTTACAGCAACACCATTTATTGCAAAAGCGTTTTACACCGTGTAACCTTTGTGTTGGAGACTTAGTATTAGTTTCCAATGAAAACATGGAATTGTCACACGGTCAATCCGGGCCCTGATAATCTTGTAAAAGTTTTTGATTTGCAAACAGCTAACGGTCCATTAAGAAGACTTATTCATAAATTATACCTGTTACCAAGCACACATGATTAATTCAAATAATATATTTATTTTTTTTTGATCAATTTAAATATTTCATACTGTACTTTCTTTAATTTCATTTTATTGTATTTTTATAAAATGTATGTGAACACACTTATACATATTGCTTTTAATTACATATTTGTATTAATATAATTATGATTATGTAAAAAGCAAATTATTCAATTGTATTATTATTTTAATAATATATAAATGTTGTTGTCCATATATGCAATTAAACTTTTTGTTATTCGTTCAAATAATTCATTATAAATTGTAGCTTTTATGTAATTTATTTTTAATTGTAAAAAAAAATCATATGATTCATGTTATCATTTATAATAATTTAATTCATATATCTTATGATTTTTAGCGAGCAGTATATATAGACTTAGGTTTCATTCATGAGGATTTTTAAAATTTAAAGATCTTCAGCTTCTTTTGCATGTACTCGGCTCCTGATGATTCAGCGGCTCCATACGCAGTATGTAAGCAAGTTCCTCACTTCATTCAGTCATATTCCAGTCTTCAAAGAGACTATTCTAAGTCTCTAAAGATTCTTGAAGTCTTATTTCACTCATTACACTTATTAATAAAATAAACTTACAAAGATTTACAAGTTATTAACGTTATACACATAAATGATATTTACAATTACAATATAATAACTGTAATCACAAGAAGTCAAGAATTAATTTATTACAAGAATCAGCACCACTTTTCGACAAAGCGGTACAAATATTTAGTAGAATAAAAAGCTTTTGTTAGAGTACCTCATATCTCACTTATATAAAAGGAATAAATGACCCTCACATTAAAGAGGAAACACCAAATTTAAATTTAAAACTGTTTGAAGGAAGAAAGCAAATGCACGTAGAACGAAAAAATATTGGGAAGAAAGGAAAAAGAAACTGAAGAATAAATTAACTGCAAACTTATGCATGGATCTACATGACTAAAATGAATTTAAAAAACTTTTCATTGCAATTAAGGAATGAAGGTTACAAAAATGGTTCTTTTATTGTAAAAAGTTGATGAAATGTGGAGCTTCAAAAGTTGATCATGCTTCTAAAATTTACAAAAATTTAAGCTAAGAAAATTATTCTTGACTTTATTTATCTCAAAATAAATATATTTGTTATACTAATGAAGAATTGTAATATATTATGATGATGTGTAGGCACAATGAAAAAAATACTGAAAATGATACTGTTTTCATTGTTATACGAGTTACACAGTTATTTGTAAAATAGAGAAGAGAGTAACAATATTAAGTATTAAAATAAGATAAGTTCATATATCAGAAGTTGTATTATTTAGTACTTGAACTGTTGAATAAGAAAGGATTTATATTCTAGGTTTTAGGAGAACGTCAGGTTTACCAGACAGATACCTCAGACTTGTTATTGTAAGTATAGTATTTTAATTTTATCTTCCTTTTTTATTAGGTTTTCATAAATTCCAGAATAATATTTGTTTTTTAATACATTTATAACACTCGCTTGACTTGTTTCCCGCGTAGATTTTAAAAAACGCTTCAAAAATGTCGGCAGTTTAAGATTGTTTTCTATATCCCGCCGCAACGAGAAAACGCGTTAAATACATCACGTGACGTGTTTGTTTATTGTTAGCGTCGCGTCCTTTCTAACGGTACCGTTAACGGGTAGTATTCAATTTAACGATGTAGATTAATGTATTACTCCAATAATCTTACTTGAATGCTTACTAATATAAATAATTTGATAGGTCTACCGATTGATTTTTGCAAAATACCAAAATAAATAATAAAAAATAAATAAAATGAATAATGAAATACTATTTTTCGCCGTGGTCCATTACTACAAGTAAGTAATGACATATAATTTCTTTATTGTTTTTAATATGAATGTGAGTTTTTGAACCCCGTTACTTATTTACGGTTGTTAATTCATTCTAATTGTGTTATCTAGATAATATAAAACTATATTTTAAGATTTTATGTTTGTAGTTAATTTTGACCTATCTTTTACCTAAAACTTTTATACTGTTTATATATTATTTTTTGGCTCGTGAACAAAATTACTTTTTATTATTATTCATGCTTGTTGTTCTAACTTCCATGGTAATAATTATTTTTAGTATTAGTAAGGCCATACTACTTATTGCTGAATAAGAAGTATCAGATTTACCCAGCCTAGCTATCTATTTACTTCCCCACACAAATGATTTAAATGTAAACCTCAAACATTTTTGTATATACACTCAAATTTGTAATAATGCTATTGTGAAATGCATAGTGCATTTATTCATTGAAAATTATCACAAAAAATGACAAAACTACTAAGTTATTAATAACTGAGTTTCAGATTAATGTAATTCTTCTTCCAAGTCATGTGTAGCTAATTATTGGCTCTTCCTGGAGTAAATAGGAATGAAATAGTAATTAGCTGCATAGGCATTTTGGAAGAAAGTTTCATTAATCTGAAATTGGTAGTCAAACTTTAAACCTAATATGGATTCAATTAAAAGTAAACGTAAAACAAATGTATTTAGAGAATTAAAACTAGAATTCAGATTTTTAAAGAAAGACAAAATCAGTTTTTTCCAAGGGAAGTAATTTTGTTAAATCGTTTTAAAACAAATTTTTAATTTTTCCCTTTTACAAAACAATTCATAATTTATTTTTATTTGTGATTATAAGCTCACTCGAACACTTCTCCAAAATTCTACTTATCTTTTGATCTCAATGTGTGTAATAAGTAATAAACAAAAATAAAATAACAAGATATGTTTATAAATGTTTGAAATGTAGTCTAGCTTATCACAAACAAAACTGAATCAATCTGTTATGACACACTTGGCTATTGATTCTGCACGTTACTTTATTTCTAAGTCACATCTTTTTTGCACTGACAACAGGATTCACATGTTTATACATTGAACTACTCTAATCAAATGACTGTAATTACCAAATTTATCAGGAACGTCAACATAAAATTTCTTACAAAGATTCACTTTATAATTTCATCCAGATTAAGATGCAAAATTAAAATAACTTGATAACAAAATCTATCAAACAAAATCTATCATTTTCTCAAGAATTCTTAAGACTTAGACAACTTAACTACAACTTTTTTTAAAACTATAACAAAAGTAACTTCGTCAAAACAAAAAATACAGTACGTTTAAGAATTCATTCAGAGTTGTACCTTACTGTGACATGACAATATTTCATCTGTAAAAGCGTCTTCACGAAAAGAATTTCATTTAAAAACATTTCATAATAATGAATAAAATTGAAAAGTATTATTCTTTTAAATAATGATTGCCTTTACATAGTCATTTTTAATATAGTTTAAAACAGTTATTTTGAAGACACTTAATTAAGTGAAGCCAATTAAGAAACAGAATCACCTATGATCTCGCCAACTTATGTTCCATTTACTTCTGCTGTATTATATAATTCTATGATAGTTTATGATAAAAATATCATGAAGTGTCATTTATAAATATTATATTCACTCAAAAAAGTGAAATTAACACAATCAAAAACAGTAGTTTTGCCTGAAGTCTTATACTGTTCGAAAAGCTTACGGAATTTCTTAAAAAAATAATAAAAGTTGTAAATATACAAATATGTAAATAGAGCACATAACTAACACTTTTTGGGAGTAAAATAAGATAAGAAATCCAAAAAGAAAATCAACAGAAAGTTTAGAAATTGAATTACAATGTTACAAATTAATGTTGAACATTTTATACCTAATTAAAAAATTTAGTTTAAAATATTCGTTCTCAAAGTGGGTGATAATGCCCCCTTGTGAGCGCTGGAGGCATTCAGAAAATTGGGGGTGTTCAGGCGGTCTACAAAGCTGATGGTTGATTAAAAAATACTCAAAAAATTACGGTGTTAATTAGTCAAGGTTAGCGAGCGTAGGTTAAGTTTGGTTAAATTATATTTATAAAATAAATAAATATAAATAACCATTTATTAAAATTAATAAAGAGACTGTTCATTTTCCTCCGAAATCCGATTGACTACTTTGTTTTTAAATAAACCTGTAGCTGCGGTGGCGTTAATATGTAAGTACCAAATTGTGTATACCACATGAACATAACCAAAAGAAAAAAACAGTTGTAGAAGGAATTCTAGAGAAAGTCCTATAAAAAGCAGAACATTATTCTTGCTACTTCCAAAACGACTACAGCAGCTGTACATCAGTGCTATACTAGTGCTCCTTAGGGTGACAGTGGGTGCTAACAAGTCACTATACCCCAGGACTTCCCGATGATGGTATCAGGGACCCTTGAGGTGTGTGAAGGGCATGTGAAATGCATGCCTGGATCCATTAGGTTAGGGCCGGGAAGGGTAGCCCTCTAGCAGAGGAGGTTGCTGGCTTCCAGGATAGGTGGTCGGCCTCCTATCGAGGATGCTTGGGGGACCCCGACGGGAGAAACCTCATGTTGAGGTGCTACAGAGTGGTAAGTGAGAACCGAACGCACACACACGTACATATGGAATATTTTCATTTGGTTTTTTGGGTTCCTAAGGTGTCAAAATAAAACTAGAGTAGTTTGATTTGTGCATTACATAACTTAACAGAAACATAATAATTAGTATTCACCACCATCATAAATCAGCTGTCATTGACATCGATCAGTCACGATCACCATTATTCATTGAACACCGATCAGGTCATAAATCACCGTTCATTGTGCAGTTGATCCCTGTTCAGTGAGCACCGATTAAATCACAGATCACGTTCAATGGGTACCGATTGGGTCAGATCAGTCATTGTTCAGCGATCATCAATCATCATCATCATTAACAATAAAACTAATATCAGAATGCATTACAAAACTTGTTAATTCTACAATATGGTAGTATATGATCACTAGTGTAGTCTACACAAATTCATGGTCTAACTGTCCATCAGTAGGTTTAAGGGAAGGATTGTTGTAAAATTACATTTAATATTTGATGATAAAATTTGATTTGTGACCTCGAAAAGCAGCAACAACACACGTATTATTCAGGTGTACAGTTAAGCAGAAGTATCTAATTACAAAGGAAAACTGGACGTATGAGTACAATATTAATTGTAAGTGGAATTGCAGGTTTGTTTCTATTGTTATATTAACATAATTATAAAAGTTCACGTAATTTCCAAAAATATTCTAATATGACATTATTTATACCCCCATGCTGGTGGTTCAAAGTTACTTGTACTAATTATAAATTGAAGGGGCATGCAAGTGATCATCAATAAAACCATTATCAAAGTGGCACACATGATGTAAAAGAATTTTTTAAAATTCAGCTCTAATGATGGTTTGATCTCATAGAATTAAACTCCTCTTCCACACTCATATCTTTTGATTCCAGTTATTTGCTGCCTATTGTAACAGTTAATTCTTTGATGAAAATTTATGCTTTGAGTAGATTTACAACATTATAAAATAAAACATAGTATACCGCTTATTAAGTAAGTAGTCCAGCATTTTTAGAACTTATATTACAATTGTTCATCGAAAAAGATCATTACTTTGATATTTGAAGTTCTATTGAAAACGGCTAGAACGTGTATTCTTCAGGTTTATGGTTAAGCGTAAATATCAAATTAGAAACATCATAAGATGTAAGATATTGATTGGAAGTAGATTTGCAGGTTTGTTTCTATGGCTACAGATCTCAGAGTTCCTGTTGACTGACTCTTTTGTTCTCTTCAGAGCACAAGATTCACTAGTCAATATATGAACTTTCCTTACATATTGTGTAGTTTTTTGAAGGCAGATAATATTTTCAAAAAACAGTTTTAACAGTGCAATCCTCTGATTTTTAACACTGTTGAAGCTCAACAGTTGAACTGATTTATATATGTGCCCACGTTGTTATCCTTACGTTTCTGAGTGCATAGACTATACATTTATATGTTTATGTTTCAAAAAACTTGAATTAAATTATACGATGTACAAAATTGTCACCTGCATGCTCTTTCAATTATCTTGTATGAAAGAACAATGGTTTTTTTAATATTTTAAACACTGCAAATAATTGAGAGTAAGTTTATGCACGCATAGATTTACATTATAAAATAAAATATGTATACTGCTTAGTAAGAAGTCAGGCGGTTTTGCAACTTATACTACAAATGTTTGTTGAAAAAAATGATTAATATCATTACTTGTGAAGTTTTATTGATTGAAAGCTGCTTGCCGTGTGTTCAGGTCTTCGATTAAGTCTAAGTATCAAATTAGAAAGCGTCGTTGGAAGTAAAATATTAAGAAACAATTTGCAGGTTTGTTTCTACTGCTACAGAACTTTGAAATCCTGTTGACCTCCTTTCTAGACCTCAATATGTGAACTTCCCTTACATAATTTAAGTTTTTTTTTTTTGAAGGTAGATTGTATTTTGGGAAAACAAAGTTTTAACAGTGCAATACTATGATTTTTGTTGAAGGTGGTAGGCTACAGACTTGTGGGCAAGAAGGGATTTGAATCTCCCTCTACTAAATGGTATTTTTATTTTTTTTTTAATAAAGTCCATTTTGAGAAAGAATATTGCTGAATCTCAATTTTTACAAAACTGCCCAAAAAGGAGTGTAATGTACTTCGGGTATATGTATGTTCCACTGTAGCAGCTCAACGGCTTAAGTCATTAAGTGATTTAGATGTACTAGACCCTGAGTTATACTTACGTTACTAGGAATGTCAGAATATATATACAAAATTATCATCCACACACTAAATTACCCTTATATTAAAGAGCAATATTTTTTTTTTTTTGGCAGTTGTGATTTTTAATATTTTAGAATACTGAAAATAATTAGGCAAGTTTATCCTTTGAATAGATTTACAACATGAAATTAGTATACTGCTTCGTAAGAAGTCAAGCAGTTTTATAACCAATGTATCCTTTCAAATTTACCTTGCTTATGCTTCAAAGTAATTTATAGTGGGTTAAGGGTAGGTGGTATACAAAGTTTGGTAATTTATTTTGACTTTCATTTTTTCCCTAATTCAAGTAAATTTTCAGGTAAGCCCTAAATTACAGCTTTGGGATCACAGTTAGTGATTTTTGTCCATGGAAAGATTATTTTGCATTATCTCAGAATAATTAACAATTTCCTAATTTTTAGCGCTGATAAGGGTATTTTATGTTCATTTTTTGGCTTCATTGCTAAAATTATTGCAGTTTCAAGTAAGCAATGTGTATGAATGCCTATAAATAGTTAAGTTGATCAATAGTTTTTTTTGTTTACAAAAAAATGGCCTCGAAAATACAAATTTATAGTTTAAAAACCTGCAGGCCATCCAGGAAGAGGTTAAAAAAGAAAGAATTAATGTGGAACCAAGTATTCA
Organism: Lycorma delicatula; assembly: GCF_047948215.1. Lineage (NCBI taxonomy): Eukaryota > Metazoa > Arthropoda > Insecta > Hemiptera > Fulgoridae > Lycorma > Lycorma delicatula. The sequence continues at coordinate 155,816,652 of NC_134460.1, forward strand.
GATTTAAGTCAGGTGTCTTTAGCCCATTGTTTTTAATATAACTGTACTTGCATATGAAAATATTTTACCTGTAAACCAAAAGCTTGGCCATAGGTAGGAGTACCAAATCAACAATTATAATTTATTAGAAGAAAAAAATTTAACTTCTTGCCCACCCCCAGTTTTCTTCAATTATCTCTCTCTTACACACATACACAACATAATATTGACACCAACCATATATATTAGTATAACATTTAAAGTGTACTACTCTTTCATGTAGACTAAATCATGACTGAATACAGTGCTTCCATTTCATCAATTGTAAAGTAGAACATCCACTAAAAATTAAATTTAAATTAAGATTATAGGTACTTCTTACACACCCAGCTGACAGTTAAGAACATAGGTGTAAAAAAAGAAAGGTTTTTGAACCAATGTACAATATGGCCTTGGAACAGTAACATTTTCTGTAAAAAATCTGTTTAGTAACATCACCCTATGTTACCACTTCATTTGTAAAATATTAGAAGACCTTATAAACAAAGAGATCTAATGAAAATACAGATATTTACTGGAAAAAAAGGGAAAGGCTTTTCCTACTTGCACCACACATTACATTACAATAGTTTAGTTTACTAACTTCATTTACAATACAATTTTCAGTACAGTAGCATTTTGCAAAATTATCAGATGAAAGTATCAAATAAGTTGATGCCCAGCAATGCAATCCATAGTCTAATTTTGAATGAACTAGACCAAAGTACATTTGACAAACATCTACTGAAAAAACTTTTTTTAATGCATGTAAAAATCTCTTCAAAACTGTACACGTATATGTAAATTCCTTGATAATATACAATCTACCTTCAACTTTACGTATTTAATAGAATTCATCCAAGATATGTTTGAAAGGTGGCATTGTAGTTTAATATGAGCACAATCAACACTAGGGTATATAAATGGAGCTAATAACCTGGAGGCAGATAATAAGGATAAAATTAGATGATTTGATTTTTAAAGCAGTCCATATCAGCCTGCTACCTATTGATATTCTTAGACAAATGTACTAGAGCAACCTCTACCATAGTAGCTTCCTCTTGCCATAAAATTTATGCGAAATAGGTCGTTAATAAAAATTATAAATAGAATAGGTCCTTAATAACCAGGCCCTGGGGATTAAACAATTCACCTGAAGGTTATTGCTCACTCAGTCGCCCATAATTATGCACTTATTTCTGCCTTCCAGATAATACGCAAACCATTTTAAAGCTAGACCTCTAATTTCAGTATGTACATTTTAAATTAAAGGGAATTTGCTGATTAACTATATCAAATATTTATGAAACATTTGATATTTAATTAAGAAAGGTGCATTGCAAATTCAGTATTCACCCTCCTGAAAACCAAATTGACACGAGTCAAAAATTTATTTTTGGATAAAAAACTAACCAACTTTTTTTTAATTGCTTTTTCTAGCAATTTAAAAACCGAAAGAAAATAAATAAGAACAAAACGAAAGTAATGAAATGTAGTAGAAATAATGAAGATGGACCACTGAATGTGAAAATAGGAAGAGAAAAGATTACAGAGGTAAAGAATTTTATTATTTTGGAAGTAGAATTACTAAAGAAGAATGAAGCAGGAGTGATGTAAAATGCCGAATAGCACAGGTGAAACTAGCTTTCAGCCAGAAATATAATTTGTTTATATCAAAAATTAATATAAATGTCAGGAAACGATTTTTGAGTATCTGTTTGGAGCGTTGCTTTATATGGAAGTGAAGCTTGGACAATCGGAGTATCTGAGAAGAAAAGATTAGAAGCTTTTGAAATGTGGTGCTGTAGGAGAATGTTAAAAATCAGACGGGTGGATAAAGTGACCAATGAAGAGGTGTTGCTACAAATCGATGAAGAAAGAAGCATTTCAAAAATATAGTTTAAAGAAGAGACAGACTTATAGGCCACATATTAAGGCATCCTAGAATAGTCGCTTTAATATTAGAGGGTCAGGTAGAAGGAAAAAATTGTGCAGGCATATACGTTTGGAATATATAAAACAAATTTTTAAGGATGTATGGGGTATACCGAAATGAAACGACTAACACTAGATAATGAATCTTAGAGAGCTGCGTCAAACCAGTCAAATGACTGAAAAAAAAAATTGACATATCAGATCAGCAACACATGTAATGGTTTATAATTCTCCACTGTCTTTTGGCAGGTAATTCCCTCATTTTTAGAATATTGTTTTTTAACTGCCATAATCCACACATTATTTTTTCTTAGGCCAATCCACAGCAGTGCAATCTATAATTGAATTTTGAATGAACTAAAAACAAAGTAGATCTGGCAAAGAACATCTAGTGGAAAAAACTTCCTTATATGATAAAATTGTTTTAATTCATATAAATAAATATTTCTTCAAACTCTGTATATGCAAATCCCATAAATTTGTCATTACCATCAAGGCAAGTATTTAATAAAATTCATCTGTTATATGACTTAACATTTGCACTGTGTACAAGCAGTGACATTAAAGTATATTCATGAAACAAGCAGTTTCATTAAAATATATTAATGAAACTAATAAGCTGGAAGCAGATGATAAAGTAAAAATTATATATTTGATTTTTAAAGCATTTAAGCTAATTATTGACAAAACTATAAGCCTAAATTATCCAAATCACTCTGCATTACAGTTTGCAACCTATTAAGATAGGTTAAGTGAGTAGTATCATCTGAAAAAGATGTAGCTTTACTATAAAATTTAGGCAAAAGGTAGGACATTAATAGAAATTATAGAGTAGATCCAAGAACCATATTCATTAAAAATATGAGCAATTTTACTGTATCAGAAACAACATTTATGTATATTTTATATTTAATAGTAGGCATAGAAGTACACTGGTTTTTTAATTCAGTGATTCTTTGCAGGTAATTCCCTCATATTTTTAAAATGTTGTTTTTTAGCTGCCATAATCCATACATCTGTCTTGTTCTTAAACTTAATGATTCAGTCTTAATTTTGTGGTTGTGAGAATGTTTATGCCATATCTTAATCTATCCATCTCTCTCTGAGAAATGGTAGTGCACAGCCTGCTTTTATCCATGGCTTAAAATAAATAAACAGGATTATTTTAAAATAACAGATTTTGATTGATTAATATACCTTAATATAATATGTAAAAAGTTATTAAACTGAAAATTAACATCGTCATTACAAGAATTTCCCTCCAGTCATGTTCATATAAATATGATCTTAATTTACCTTAATCCTAACCTTTAAAATCCTTTATGAATTACTTTGAGCTCCATCCTTAGAAATAACTATAGCAAAAGCCCTATGATCCTTAAAATGTGCCAGAATGACAGCACTAGAAACATTGTGTTTATATAAAATTGATTTATAGAAAACGTGATCAATACAGGATGGCCTATCATCATCAGTATCTTTATTATCAATATTAACTAAGGAGTTGTACTCATTCATACCAAATATTTTTAGATAATGCTTACAAATATTGTATTCTTTCATTAATATTTATGTTAATATCTCCTATTAAAAAAAAAGTTATATTTTGGGATCATAGGAAGGTCTTCAAGGCCTTTCAAATTGTTTGCTTATTCCAGCTACAGACATCCAAGAACATAAAATGCTGTTTTAACCAATTTTTCTCCTTTCAGAATGTATCCCAGCCAGTTAGCTTTCTTATTTTTTTCTGATTAAGCTTCTGTTCTAAAATCTTATTATCACTTCGTTTTTTTTAGTACGATTATAGTTTTCAGTAATTGTTAATTTAATATTTTAGTAAGTGTTAGGAGATGAAAAGTTGGATGAAGTGGGTGAGAAAGTCAGAGTTGGCTGATGTAAGATGCAAAACAGGCTTAATGAATGTGAAGATGGAAGGAAAATGTTGGTTAAATATTTAATTTAAGAAAATTTTAATATCTGGAAAACCATGAAAGATATAATTTACCAACAAACATAATAAACATTGCTAAAGAGAAATATAAATCTCAAGTCATTCACCCAGGAAAGTTGACCAAGAGGTTAAGAGTAAATAAAGGTGTCAGATTGCACTGAGTACTATCATTTTAAATATTTCTGATGGTAATTGATAATTTGTTGAGGTAGGGAATTGAAGATAAAAAAAGTGGTAGGATTCATTCAAGAAAATTTAGGATCCCGACTGCTCATGAGATATGTACACTGCCTCCTCATAATTTTGTTAATGTGACACAGACAAAATAAATCAATTTAGAATAGGATTCCAGCTAATACAGCTACCATATCATTAATTGAAGATAAATCAAAATCATTGTGTGTAAATTTTGCACCAGGAGATTCTGTCATAGTTATCTGATTGAAAATAATACATCACAGTAAATTATTACTCCATTGTTTTTATTAATTGCAAATAATTGTCATCAGTTATCAAGATTTCAAGTTATTTAATGTTTGTGAATGATGTACACATTTTTGAACTGAATGACTATGTTATGCTTTGAGATCATGCAGATAGTGTATTTAATTGGTGAATTTAAGTGATCTAGATATGAATAAGCGAAAATGTAATAATTATATTTTTTTTTTGAAGAAGAGAATTATTCTCTTCTTCAATCAGTAAAAGGAATCCCCCTTACCGTAGTTGTACAACTATGGTAACATTGATCTAACTCATGTTGATAATGCAAGAGATTTTGAAATTTATTTCATTATTCATTTACAGATGTCTAGGCTTCAACAGAAGAATGGGGTCATTTTTTATAAGGGAATATACATTAGTATATTTTTATAACAACCCCTCTGTATACATGTGATTGTATATAGCTCTGAGATTTAGAATCAATGTCATGATCAAGGCACTGCCATACAATGTGTCCAACATTGACTCCAATGTTTATCATTGTACACTCTGCTCACCATGTGTTTAACATTGGAAACAATGCAGTCTCTTTCTCAAATGCAATGAAAATTATACAACTGGCTTCTTACCTTTTTCTTCGTCGTATAAGAAATATGATGAAGACATGAGACCATGGAGAAAACTGAATAATGAGTTAAGTAGAGTAAAACTAAAAGCAAAGAAGAAATGGCTTTTTGAGACCGCTCATATGTAGAAAATTCAGAAAAACCAGATTGGTATGAACTAATGTGATAAAATGTAAAAACAGTAACATGAGATAAGTATAGGAATGGTACATGCACTAAAGAAATTGTCAGTAAAAATTATTGTGTTATAGGAAGAGTGAAAGATATTTGAAAGGTGGAATAAGTGTATAAAGGAACAACACTGCTCAAAAGGAAACCAAATTATCTTATAAAGGCTGGAATAAAATGAAAACCTGAAGTAGGACCAGCAAAACTAAAATTGGAAGTTTTATCAGCATCAACAGAACTGCTTATGTCTTAAATAGGATCAGGAGATAACAAAATTATGTAATGGGATGTAGTCAGATTTTCTTAAAACAATCATTATTCAATTTCCCAAGCAGCATGCTGTTAGGTTTTAATCTTCTCTTCAGATTGGTATGTTGTTTATAACTCTATTTTCTGATTTGTTGACAAATTCTAGCCCGGTATTGCGAAATCGACAAAACTGTTGGCTCTCGAACAACGTTGTGTCTGCGACCTTGACCAAAAATTTGAAGAGGTTTCAACTAACCATACATCTCAGGGGTGGTCGACCTGCTACTGTACAAGACTACAACTTCACTTACTTTAATACATATCATCCTACGAAGTAATATCTTATGGTGATTCCGGAGGCTAAACAGAAAAAGAAAGAAAGATGAATAATGACTCAGCTGTCAACTTAACCAGCGATATTTCAATTATTAAGATGAGTGTTGACCGTTACACTGATATTCCGTTCAGTTTATTTTTGTTTGTGAAAATTCTACCATGCAAAGTTATGTACGACAATCACATTTATACATTTAACGAGTTGCACATCATCCTCTTGATTGTCGCCAATTCAATACCAATAACAAAATTAAACAACTGGGCCATTGTCAGAATTTATTCTACCTTTAACACTCTCAATCCTAAGCCCGTGGATATCGTGGGCTATCGACATTTTCGTAGTGACCGGAGCTAATGAAATCCACGGGCATTCATATTTAATTCTTTTATAAATTTCATACAGAGTGCATTCGTTGTTAAGCTTTAACGGTGGTTCTTTAGTTCATTTGGAATGATTCTTTTGCTTTATTCCGCACTATACGGAATATTTTTGAAAATATCGATTATACACAACTAATGGTATGTTTTCGTGCTTGAGGTTAGAGATGATGCTGTTTGAATTGGGGGTAGACAGAAGTTACTGATGTTTTTTGTGTGTAATATTTGTTTTCGTAAGTAAAAATAATAATTATTAGTGTTATATCGTTTTCTGTCCAAATGTGGATGTTCACGTACGCAAAACATTGGATGTAATCCGCCAAATGTTATCTGAATCCCATTTTTCTGAAGATACGGAGTCTGAACCATTTAGGCTCTGAGTATCCAGCATTATTTCTCAAAGGGAAAATTTGACAGTTGATGAAGGGGTATGAGGATTTAGAGGCAGGAGTAAGATTTCATGTTTATGGCGTAAAACTATATATTGTTTGTGATTTGTCAACCGCATATGTATTTCAATTTGAAATTTACACGGGTAAATATAACAAAAATTCCATAATATCTCTTTTCCAAATACCTTCTTTCTGTTTATCTTGACAAGGGACATGCAATATTCACAGACCGCTTTTACAGCTTACCAGCTGTTGATTTTTGTGGCAGCGACAGACTAAAACTGGATTCCCTATCTGTAAGAGCTCCCAAAAATAAATGTAGTAAGGAAGAAACGAGTCTGTTTACACTATAAGAAATTATCTCTTGTGTGTCAAATGGAAAGACACTAGAGATGGATTAGCCTTATCTTCAATTCACAGAAAGACTAAAAGTTAATTGCATGTGCGCTCCAAACGGGACACATGTTAGTTTTTGATTTCAAAAACAAAAACCGTTTATAATTTTCATTTATAATAAAAATAAAACTCGGATGGATAGAAATGACCAGATTATTTCATACTATCCATTCAAATGTAAGCAAATGAAATGGTAGAAAAAATTATTTTTCTATTTATTTATGTCAATCGCCAATGCCCTTATCACAACCATCACCCGTGAGGCATAAATGTCATTTAGAAAAATTTATTACATCAATGGGAATGGCTTTAGGATAAAAGGCAGGAGTTATTGCGCAGGAAGCCACACCAACAGCAGTGAAAACAAAGACTTTCAGGTCATCACTTTCCTTAGAAAACACCCCAAACTGAAAAGAAAGCGCAGCTCGCAAAGGCCTATAAAGTCTGCTCTGAAAAACAAAGGCAGCCTCAGGAAAAGCTAGAATAGAGGAAACTAGTTGGTGGTGTTCTGAATGTACAGGGTTTGTGTATACCTGTCTGTTTCAAAATTTAACTATTTAAAACAGTAGTATCACAATATTTTATTTTGTTCATATTTATGTAATTTTTAGAACATCATAATTTTTTAAGTACGTAAAATAAGTATTTCATTGAAATAAACTGCATTTTTTTTCCTTCTAAACATTTTCATATCATTCACCTATCACAAGTACAAAATTATAACAGAATTTTTTTAAAACACCCAAAAAGCCCAAGGATACAGGAATCTTTCTTTTTCTGTTTAGCCTCCAGAACCACCGTAAGGCATTACTTCATTGGATGAATGAGGATGACATGTATGAATGTAAATGAAGTGTAGTTTTGTACAGTCTCGGGTCGATCATTCCTCAGTTACTTTTGTATCCTAGACATTCCTCGTGTATGAATCATTGTTCGTGAACCATGATTTTCGATGATCACAGAACAGCTTTAGTAACAGCCTTGTATATTTTAGCCCGCTTGTAAATCTTAATTTACATGTGTAGATATTATTTAGATATGTGTCGGTGGTATTATTTCTAATAGTATGTGTCCTTGTAGCTTGTATATTCATATTGCATTTATTATCACTAAATAACTTTGAAAAGTATGAATAAAATAATTTTATAATAAACAAGTATCAGTCATTCAACAGAGTTAATGTCAAACCCAATTTGCCATTGCAATGTCAAATATTTAGTAAATTTTCTGTCCAGAGTAAAATGTTGATACAAAATAATTTATTGTATTATTACAAAACAAGTCTTGTTTATAACACAAATCTTTGGTGATCAATCCAAAATTGAATGGCTTAAAATTAAAGTACAGTTTTTTTATTTCATAGGTTTTTTAATATATTTTTGCATTTTAATAAGTGAAATGAATTTGAAAAATTTGCGTTTGAATGAATTATTATCAAATGATTAAAGTTGTTCAAATATTCCAGAATTGTGTAGATGTTCAAACTTAAACTGGAGTGTGGTATTGGTAATAATGCAGTTAATGTAAATTTTTAAATTTTGTTAAGCTATTGGCTTTTTTGTTTGGTTTTTATTTTCTGTCAAAGATTCCCTTCAACTCCTGTACAGGTTCCATTGCTTTTATGTATTTGAATTTTCTTATTTAATTACTGAACATGGTTTATTAAGAGATAATTTTTGTTTAGTATATAAATTATACTTAGCCAAAAACATTTAATTTCTGATTTCTTTGGTAATTTTTAGTAAAGTTATTTATTATAGCTTTATTTATAGTTTTTTGTGGTCTCCTGATCCATTCCCTTATTTAATATTATTAACCATGAAAAATTTTATTTGCAAAACGTATTTATTTACTTTAAAATAAGTTTGTTTTTTTATTTATCATTTATAAGTATCTTTGTTTTTGATGATATTGTCTGCTAAGATCCTTACCCACTGAAATATGCCAAGAGCATCCAGGGAAATTATATTCAGAGTTACTGAGTAATTTAATAGTATATTGAGTTTTTTTTTACATTTGCATCAATTTTACTTTTTAACATATGAGGTAATTTACAATTTTTTTCTCATCAAAAAACAAAATCACCACTTATAATACTTTTAAAAAGATATGTTCATTATAAATACTTAATGGTTGTAAAATTAACACATAATTTATAAAAATTGTTTCATTAAAGGGTAAGTAGTTTTGATTTCTTTTCAGTGTTGTAAAACAGGCTTTTATAACATATAATAATAATAATAATAGAGTAATAACAATTTAGATATATTATTTACATAAAATGATTTTAGTTTGTTATTACACTGCGTATTATTTTACATCAAAAATAATTTTTTGAAGTGAAGCTTCTTAATGCAGATTTAGGATGGGGAGTGAACCGAGAAAAAAACAAGCGTATTTGTTAAATATTACTAAAAATATATTAAGTCACTATAAAAGAAGCAAGTAGTTTTGTTATTATTGACTTTGCAGGAATGTTACTGTTTCAGGATATTGTAACTATAAAAATGAGTTCTGTTAGTTTTCCATTATAATCAGTGTATCATGTAGAAAATGTTGATGCGAAATAAAGTAGTATTTTCAGTCAGAAATACTGTTATGGCAAATTACTATAATGAATCAATCCATATGAAGTCATTCAACCAAAATATTTTTGGTTGCTTCATCATTTTTTTTCATTTTTTTATAAGTTATTCCCTAATAAATTGGCAATCCAAAACAGGTCTTTTTCTATTTTTATCCCAGCCTGCTTGTGACTGGTGGCCATGTTTGTTTAGCAGCACGTTTCATTTTTGGCTTTGCAGACATTAGCATAAACTTTAATGTTTTTGGACTGGATTATGCCAAAACATTGCAACATAAACTTCTCTTTTTCATCAAATTCTCCTTTTAATTTGGTCCTTTACATTGAAACCCTTAATAAGTTAATAAGTAAAAATAATTATTAAAATTTTATATCTAATAACAAATTCCATTTTACAGTTTAAATTTGCAATGAAGGGGTGAAATATCAAGTTATTTTTTTAAAAATTATTATTACATAAGCTTCCATATTCACCGTAGCTTGAGTAAGAACTGATAATCTTTTCATTCTTTTTTTATTATTATTAATAAATTTAAACTTTTGAAAGTTTTAGCTTTTTATCTGTGGTGACAGGCTTGGGACAAAAATCTAATTTTTCCACATAATATATATACGTCTATATAAGAACAAACTAGAGTAAACATTTCAAAATTTGATTCTGAATAAAGTTATGAATTTTCAAAATAGGTACAAATCATGTGCATTACGCCATTATTAACCATTCTGAAATTTACACTTCGTGAAGTGTTCTGCAGATATATACGAGTGAGATAGCAATGTTTTGAAAAATGTTATTTTTTGGAAACGCTTGGATTTTTTTGCCACATTTCATATATATGCTTCATTTAACCATGCCGTAAAATATTAAAATTGTTTTGTTTTACATTTCAAAAGCTTTTAATCTTTTTTCTCAGGTACTACAATCGTCCAAGCTTCACATTCATATAAAGCTATGCTCCAAACATACTTTCAAAAATGTTTTCCTAACATTTAAATTAATTTTTGATGTAAGCAAATTATATTTCTGACTGAAAGCTCATTTCAACTTTGCTATTCAGCATTTTATGTCATTCTTGCTTCGTCCATCTTTAGTGATTCTACTTCCCATAGAATAAAATTCTTCTGCTTCTGTAATCTTTTCTCTTCTTATTTTTATATTCAGTGGTCCTTCTACATTTCATCACTTTCATTTTGTTCTTGTTTATTTTCATGCAGTAGTTCTTGTGCAGGACTTCATCTGTGCCATTCATTATTTCTTCTGAATCTTTTTTACTCTCTGTAAGAATTACTATCATCAGGAAATCGTAGCATCTTCTTTATCTTTTCACCTTGTACCGATCTAAATTGGTTTTTAACATCATTAACAGCTAGTTCTATGTAAAGTTTAAAAAGTACAGGAATAGGAACATCCTTGTCGGACTCCCTTTTTTATTACGGCTTCTTTCTTGATATCAGAAAAAGATGCAATGTTTCAATGCTTCATCTGATAGATCACATTTTTCTTGTTCTTGATAAAAGTTTAAAATTTGTCATCATAAAATTAAAACTTTTATCAAAACCTGCCCTGTTGATAGCCTGCCTGTTATTGCAGTAGTACAGTAGATTAACACTGTACGTTTTCCTCGTCTAAAGTTTGCATCTGCCAAAATTCATTATAACACATTGCACTTACACAAATATAGTTGACAATCGCAATAGTTCTATCCAGAGTGTCTTGCAAAATGATGGATATTGCTAATGCAAAATGCAATGCAATGAAATGAAGTCAATTTTTTCAAGTTTAAGTTTTCCTGTTTTAATAAAGCAATGAATCCTTCTTTTTTACCTCTCATGGAAAGTGCGCCATCAGTGCAGACACTGGCTGACATTTAATTGTAATCGATGACATACTTCTCTGAAGTTTTCGAAAATGTCAAATCTGTGAGTTCTTCCAGTTAGTGTACCCAGCAGAAGAAGTTGTTCGTAATACGGAAAATCTTTAGTTACAGCACGAATAAAACGTAAAACTTGTGTTTTATCTGTGCTTTCATCTAAAGCAATTGAAAAGTAAACATCTTCATTTTGTATAATTGTACGAAGTTGTTGTGATACAGGTACATTTTCAGCTAATTCTTGCTGTTGATCTGTTACAGTTTTCATGAAAGAGGCAATTGTTTGTATGTATCAAATTTTTCTGGGTCTAACATACCCACCACTTCAACAACACATTATCTAATTTCTGCATCATTTCTGCATATTTTTCTTTACAAAAGCACAAAAAAAACGCCTGCTGATGCTTTTCATTTTTCAATTTTTAAAGCGCAGCTTGTCTAGATTCACCTTCTAAATTAAAATATTTATGTTTACGAGTCAAATAGTGTTTATTTGCATTTGCCTTTTTCAAAGTAGTTAATATTGTATTTCACAACAAACACACCATCTTATCTTTCACAGAAGTAACGAAAAGATCTAACTCCCACTCTACATTAAATGTTTTATTTTCTTCATTTAATTTTCTTCTCTTATAATTTGACATGATGGAGAAAAAACAAATATCAAATCATATCTTTAAGAAAGCGTATACTTGCTAGATATAGAATAAAATCTACTTAAGTTACCACAAACCAATAATGATTAAACTTCGATGTTATGTTGAAATTTTTCTATGTTTTATGTAAATAAATATTTTTTATATGTGTAATTTATTTTTAGTTCAGATTTCTTATTAATAACAAACTTTATCATTTGTGTATACATTATTTTACACCAATAATTCATATAATATTGCATAAGAAGTTTCATTTCTGTCGTGTCCTTGCACCAATGCATGTACTTTCTTTGAAGAGTGATCTTGAGTGGTGAATGGTGGTCAGGTACATGCATCTTTAACAGCAGAATCTGTTCATTCATTACCCAGGATTCCCACATGGATCTAGCAGAAATTCACTTATGTGTGATGATGATTCAATTCAGAGATTGTACGATGAATATCGGTAACGACAGATGTCTAGATAAATCCTCTAAAGCTTGGGGAGCATTACACGAATCACTGCGGTTAAAGATGTGACGATATTTTGACATAATGATATTCAAAGCCATATTGATGGCGTACAGTTCAGAATTCTAAACGCTTGTAATATCACCAAACACATAAGTTCTGTCAGTATCATTCTGCTTTGAACCATCTGTGTATACTATTGCATCTGGGTTTGTCTGTGATAGAAAATTGTAAAATTCTTGCTGAAAGATGAGAGTTGTTAATTCTTTATTACATACGGTGAGATTAAAATTAAATTTTATGGGGTCAAGTCTCCAAGTCCCCATGCGCACAACTAAAACTATTCTTTTTGTTCTTTGATTCTAGCCTTAAATTAAGCACTGTACATCTTATACAAGTGATATTGCAACAAATTGAAGTCCCAATATTCTTTTTTTTTTTACAACTGATATAATTGTATATATTTGAAATTCATACATTCTATTGCAGTAAAATTTGAATAATTTTTCCTTCAAATAATTTCACCTGCATCTTTTATTTTTTTAAAAATATGTAAATGTTTAGTAGTTGGTTTGATTGATATTTATATTTGTTGTCTAGATGATATATTAAAAATCAGAATTGAAACATATTTTATAAATTTGTTTACCAAATTTTAATTTCTGTTTACTAAAAATTATTAATTCATAATAATAAAAGTATTAATTTTTATTTAATATTACTAATATAATAATAATTATTACATTAAAAAATAACGATAAAATAATTGATTACATTACATCACAATAATAATTACTAATTTACAGAGGGATATTGTACATAATAAAACATTAATTTTGTACATTATATAATATAACCATTGTTATTAAGGGTGGTACAAACTGCTTTTTCATTATAATTTACAATTTATAAATATTTTAGAATACTATGGGCTGCATTACATAAACTACCACGTACATGGTAATAAATATTTTTTATAAAACTTACAAGACTAGATAATGCAATAATTATTGTAAATTTCATAATTTAAAACTAATTATCATTAATTAATAGATTACTTTAAATTTCAACTTGTATCACAATGGGAAATTCTATTTTTAAGTATTCATTCATGTTTACAAAAACTGTACTTGATTGAGAAAATGGTTTTTACATTTCTATTTTCTATGTATTGTATTATTTTCACAAGCACAAGGATAATGAATACAATGAGGATCTAGATGGTGGCTGGATGGGAATGTCTCTATTTAAATAAACACACACGTTACCTACCCACTGAGTAGGTGGGTAGGTGTAACCTCGCACAAAGTAGTTAGTAGACCCTCCACCTCGCAGTAGTTGATCAATGTATCTATCTCTTCAGGGAATATCTGACACCATCAACCTTAATCATGTAGTGAAGTTTTCCAGCTTCTGGACTACAGATCCTTGTCTCTACATTAGTTTGCCAGTGGAGAGGTACCACCTTGTTATGTCATTTCCCACGCTTAGTTGATGTACACTGGGAGTGATGTTGGAAGGTGATGGTGTTGGTTTCAGGTCTCGTTTAATATGTAATCTTCGTTTTAGGTATAATTCTGATGGAGATTTACCAGATGAGAGGGGTGTAGATCTATAATGCGTTAAGATTTAGTGAATTTTCCTTTGAATAAGTAGTTGCCTGTTGAATGAAGTCATTGCCTGTAACCTTTGCTTGAAAGTCTGTATATTGTGTTCAGCGAGCCTGTAGGTAGTGGATGATCCAGTGCTATAAACATTTGGAATGCATCGATTTAAGCTAACGATGTATCGAGAATGGGAGTGGTGATGTGGACAGTTTTTATCAATATGCATTTCAATGTTTCTTCATCATTATTCATTATATTATAATAAATAGATATTGTTTATAATTTGAAAACCCGTGTGTTTATTTAAGTAGAGATATAACAATTGGCGAAGAGAATGAGATACAACAGGAAGGTGAGTGATGCGAACTCCGATCAGGTACTTACTGATAAAACTGTTTTTAAATAATTTTTTTTATGTAATATGTAGACTACAGGCAGAGAATTTTATAAATCCATTTTTTTTCTTTCATTTTATTTATGGAATTCATTACCATCTAATGGTAAAACAATAAAGGGATAAAACTTTTTAAATCACAAGATTTGCAATTTTTTAAAGTTAGTATACAGGGAAAAACCTTATATGTCTATTCTGAACAAGGGAAGATCCTTTACAGGCCCATATGCCTTTCTTACAAAAATCATTATCATTTTTATATCAATTATTCTAAACCTATCAGATTCAGGTGAACCACTTAATTTTTTCTCTTTTCCAATTTATTTTCCCTTTCCCAGTCTCACAGTGTTAGTGATTTGAAAACAATGATTGAATATGAAAACACTTTTTATACTGGAGTCTAAAACATTTTCAGTAAAAAGTCGCAGAAATGATATTGTTTCGTTTGCTTCCTTTTTTGCTTTAGATTCATTGTACATATAGATTGTTGAATCTTCTCTTTATGCTGAATAAAAAACACTGATTGAATACCCGCAGTTGTCGGCTATAAAATATTTCTACAACCGGTAGAACAGGCAAAAGATGATTCTGTATATGGAAAGAGTTTTAGTGTGAAACCTGATGTTTGAGGATACCGTGGGGGGTCGCACAATCACAAATTGGTTAATTTGATAGTTGAGGGTAGTAAGTTACAGTAGCTGGTTGTGATTGGAAGAGCAGGTTGTATATTGTGTAAATACACTGGTGGAAATGTCTGCCGAGGAATTTGCATCGGTGGTATGTTAACCAGGATCATCAGGTGGCTTCCCCTTTGAGGACTAGGATGTTGAAAGTACATAATATTGCCAATGTACCATTTCAACAATGATACTGTTAATTACATAAGATGTCTTCTCTCTAAAATAAAGTATACTGCACACTACGATTTATTAACAGTTTTTCATTAAGAGCTTGACATCAATTACCAATCAGCTTTTTTATTGTTAAATTTATTATAAATGATTTTATATGAAATAAATTATGACTATATGCATACTCCGGGCCAAAAATATTCGTCAAATAACAAAACTGCCCTGGTTCCATTACACTAATATTAATTTGTTTGTTCAAACACTAATAAATGAGACATTGTTCAATTTATCTGATGTCTTATTAATAGAGTCAACGAATCTTTAACACTGATATAGTTTTATAATTTTTAGAAGCACCAAGAGAATTGATAATCAGGTAATTGATCAAAATTAAGAAAGCTATTAAACAAATTTCAATCTATAGGCAACTCTTGAATAAACTGAACAGAAGTATAATCTGTTGATATTTGAAAAGATGATTCTTCTGTTATTTATAATGTTACTAATATTTTTATAAATGTCATCAAACAACTGGTGTAAGCTTTCTTTCAATATTTCTGATATGCCTCAATTATTACAACACCATTTTGTCTTGTAATAAATGTTACAACTAGAAATTATATTAAGAAATCTTTTGATGATAGCATTGTTACAATAGGATGGCTTTCACTTATGTCATAGTTGCCAATAACAGCAAATGATGTATCATTAAGAAACTGTTTACATTCATCAAACTGCAACTGGACATATTCAGTAATTAATTCTATTACATCTGCTCCAAATAGTTTAAGTTTATTGATGTAGTCACTCAGCCTTTGGTTTTTAAACCGATCAAAATATTAAGCTAATAGTTTTATTAAAAATAAGATCTAATCAAATTAAGTGAAGTAAAGTTAGGTAGGTGAAGAAAATATTATTTCAATATGTTTTACATGTGTTTTAAAATAATTCATCATTTCTTAGGTTTAAATTAGTCTAAAACTATTGGGGAATGACTTAAGACTAAAACCATAATAAAACACCACTAAATTTCAATTGCTATTCACAATAGCGTTTTAAAAGTGTATCAATTGAAAAGAAAATTGTTCTGGTTATTTCTTGACAATGTCAAAAAGCCACTCATACAAAAAGAAATATGATAATTATATAAAACATTTTTAACTTTATAAGAGACCTTTTTTTTTTAAAAAGAAGGAATAAAAGCCAAAATAAAAAATGTAAGTGGCTTATCATTTTAAAGAAACAGTTACAATAAAACATCCTTATCCAAAAAAGCAAAATTAAGACACTAAAAAGCAGTAGCTTTGCCTGAAGTCTTATTTAGTTTGAAGGCCTACAGAATTTCTTAGGAAAAATGTAGTAAAAGTAAAAAATTATTTTATGAAAAATCCAAAATAAGCTAGTTAAGAAATTGAAAAAGATCTAAAATTATTAAATATTTCCAATGAAATAATTTTTTAACAAATAAAACTAGTTGATAAATCTAAATTTTCAAAGAAACAGAGTGGATGAACCTAAGAAGGAGAGAGAGGTTAAATGAAAGAATTTTAGAAAAGAAATAAGTCAGGACTATGGATGGGTGAAAAAATAAGGAAAGAAAAAGATTTTCATGAAGAAAATTATTTATTATTTAGTAATAGAAGATAATTACACTGGTGGCTGATCTTAAAGCAGCTAGCAACTGTATCAATGTGCAGTTTCAATTATGATGTGTTTTTTCGGTGGGGTGGGGGACAGAATACTTGCTTTTATTATATAAAAATATGTATGTGATATAAGCATTATATATTTATATGAATACACACTCACAAACATTTATTATGTGTTCATAACACGTGCGCATGGGCACACATACACAAACACAATAAATATATTACATATGTTTACAAATTATAACTTTTCATAAACCACATCTCTAGCCACAATGGGGATAATTGAAAAATTTTACTGAAAAGAAAAAGGGTTATGACACATTTTAAAGAACAAAGAAAAACAAAAGTTTTGACAAAAAATGATCAGACAGCTCTGACCAAAATGGAGGAGGCCATTTAATACCTTTTACAGTTAGTGAAAGGTATTAAATACCTTTCACAGCTAGTTTAAATAGTAGCTTACAAACAAGTGGTGGTCTCATGCCACAGAAATAGATTATACTGCTGGCCACTTTTGAAAAATATTAAATGGCTGCCATTTTGATTAGAATTGCTGTAGCCTGATGTTTTTATAGCCTTTTTTTAAATTCTTTTCAAAATGAGGTGTCATAACCCTACTCTTTCCATTAAAGTTTCTTGATTAAACCCTAAGCCCTTTGGATGCTTCAAGGTGTGGTGGTGGTCTTATTCTGAATTGTTTTGAGGAAAAGTAATAACTAAATTTTATTTTTCTATGTTTAAGGAGTAAAAATTTATTTAAGAGTTGTCATACTTGTGAACACTAAGTAAATGTGTATATAGTTGTATACAATCATTTATCATTTTAGATAAGAATGGAAAATTTAGTTTTCTAGGTTGTATAGTTCTTCAAGTTAAAAAAAGACCCATGTTATTTTTTTATCCAATATCCAATTAAAAGAGCTTCCATAACAGCACAGACTGTTATAAGTGAGTAAAGGAAAACCCACCGTTTTAGTTTAGCAGTGAACATGTCTTCCCAAATCAGCTGATTTGATAGTCGATAGTTCCAGCATTCAAGTCCTAGTAATGGTACAGATTTGAATACTAGATCGTGGATACCGGTGTTCTTTGGTGGTTGGGTTTCAATTAACCACACATCTGAAGTAATACCTGAACTGTAATTCCCGGAGGCTAAAACAGGGGAAAAAAGGTGAGTAAAGGAAATGTTAATACATACTGTTGTTATTTAAGTGAGGATTGTAAGAGAGAAAATTTTTTATGGATTATATATATGTGATATAAGACCATGACATGAAAAAAAGAAAAAAAAAGCTGCACACACACACACACACATACATATATATATATATATATATATATATATATATATATATACACACGTAAATGTAAAAATGTCCAGTTTAAATTTTAAAAAAACCAAAAATGACATGTAATGAAAAAGCACAAGAAACATTATTATAAATAATAATATATCCAAAAGGGGAATATGTATAGAAAACATATTTGGAAACTTATTTGTTACTTAAGAAAGTCTTTTTAAGCTGTAAAATATTAACTTAATACTGTAAAAAATATTACCGTCGTGTCTAAGGCACATACTGGTTAATATTGTGATTTATTCCCTAGACTAACTGCTTTATAAAGTAAGTTCCCATATAGATCTGATCTGTCCCCAGTGGTTTTTAATTTCTGATGAAGAAAAAATAAATGAACTAAAAACATTTTAAACCAGAGCAACATTATACCGAATAGAAATAAAAATGTCAAGTTTATTGAATGGCATATTATTTTGTTTAGAACTAGGGATGTTATCAAATGGCATGATAGGGAAAAAATTCAATCTAAAAGTAAACAATAATTATAATTTTAATTCTGTTTGTGTGTAACTCAAAATGTATTACATGTTCATAAATGAGAAATAGATTTTCTATTAATTGAAGAGTATTAAATAACCAAAGACACTAACGACTGAAGCCACATTTAATAACTTTTTTTTTTACATCTCATCTGATTTAAATAATTTTAATCGCTTCTATTAATATTTCATGACCTCAGCAATATATGATAATTTTTTTAAACATTTTTACTAAGCTGTAAAACATTAATTGAATAATAACACTTTTTTGCAGTAATAACTGACATGCAAGGAAACAATAGAAAGTTGAGAAATTGAATTACGATGTTACAACTAATGTTCTAGATTATGTAACTAGTTAAAAAAAATTAAGAGAAAAAAGAAACATCATGAAAGTTTTACTGTACAGGCCACCAATAGGGGCAATAACATAAAAGTTCAGTAAGAACAAACAAAAGTTTCAGATAAAATGTACAAAAAAGTTGGGTCTTAAAATTTGCTCCAAATTAGCTACAAATGTAATATCTGATTTTGTTTGTAACCGATTCTTATAGTATTTCTCATGCTGATTTCAAATATGAAACCAGAATTCTTCTATCAGACTTTGTTTTGTTATAAATATTTTATTTTCAGATAGTCTCTTTGCATGAACTCCATAAGCATAGCATTTTGTGAATGTTTTTTATTATATTATTTATCAGTTAAATACCTTTTCTTTATCTATTACAGGCCGTTAATTGTTGTCACATTGATTTGTTAGAAAGTCATTATGTTTATCATTTACACACCAATTAAAATGAACGAAAACTCATTCTTCCTATTTTCATCTTACTATAAACATATCATCCACTCATTAGTTATTTCTGTCATTATATTTACACACACTGTTGTGCAGACTAGAGAAATATTTTTAATTCTCATTCACGTGTGAGATCTCGTGTGTGTAACATTCAGTTTTGTAGTTTGCTTTCATATTTGCAGTTATGTTGTTCAGTAAAGTGAGTATGTTTATTAAATTAGTGTGTTTATAAAGTGTTCTTTTTAAACAATATTAGCTATTGTAATGTATTAACAATGCCTCAACAGTTGAATTAATCAACCAAACAATTTCGGCTACTTGTGGTGAGGTAACATTGAAGTCTCAGAAAAGAAATAACTTCACTGATAAAGTCTTATGAACTGTATTTTGGATGTAAATTAGGTGATCAGGACAAAACTTTGGCTCCTCATATTTGCTGTGCTTCTTGTGTAACTGCTGACCGGTTGGCTAAATGGATCTTGTCACATTTCATTTGCAATTCCAATGGTTTGGAGAGCACCAAAGGGTCACACTACAGATTATTATTTTTGGTACAAAAAGATATTTGGGATAACAGATAAAACTAGATGTACTTTAAGTACCCTGATATTCCCTCTGCCATGCGGCCAGTGCCACATAGCCAAGAGCTTCCAATTCCATTACCACCAGAAACATTGGAGCTTAGATGAAGATGCTTACTTCATCTAAACATCTAACATTGGAGCTTAAATGTCAAATCTTGTGCTTACTTATCAGGCGATGAAGAAAGAGATCCAAACCTTTAAGAGAATAGATAGATATACTGAACCCCATTTAATTAATAAGTTAGAATTAAAGTATTTGGTTCATGATCTAAATTGATCAAAGAATAAAGTAGAATTACTGGCATCAAGACTGAAAGGATGCATCTTTTACAACCAAACAGTAAGAGGTCGGCCTCCGTGGCGCGAGTGGTATCGTCTCAGCCTTTCATTTGAAGGTTCCAGGTTCCAATCCCGGTCAGGCATGGCATTTTCACAGGCTACAAATATTGTCATTTATCTCATCCTTTGGAGCAATACCTAACGGTGGTCCCAGAGGTTAAACAACGAAAAAAAACCTATATGAGGAATGCATTAAGTAGTTCGGTGGGGTGATCTGAATCAGAAATTTCATTGGTAACCTCTGAATTTATTAAAGCTAAATTTATGGGTTATGTTTGAAAAGTTACAACATTTTACAAAAATCAAAAAATGCGTATTTATTAATGAAACTTTATATTACATATTACCCAAGTATACCATTATTTTTCTACATATCTGCCATTCAGTTCCAAGGATTTGGTCAACTTTAGCTGTATCAACTTTCGTTTCCTGTGTCGCACATCCCTGCTGCCATCTCCTTTGACCATTCATGTACAGCAATTTTTACCTTTGTCAGTTGAAAAATGTTTCACCCATACGGTCTTTCAAAAGGGTGAAAAGAAAGATGTCACTTGGTGCCAGGGTGGGACTACAGGCTGAACGGTTCAGAATTTCCCAACCAAAAACTGTTGAAGAGATTGATCATTTTGCGTATGGTGTGGGGCAGAAGATTACCATGCAGTAGACTCCCTTTCTCAGCTACCTTCTTCTTTTGTTTTGAATGGCCCAATGCTGTTTTAACCAATTTTTCTCCTTTCAGATTGTATCCCAGTTAGTTATTCTTGTAGAATCTTATTATCTCTTCATTTTTCAGTACATACATTTAATCTCCAGTTTCCTCCTTACAGATATTTTAACTAATTCTAGCAATTTTTTCCCGTTCCCCTAGTTTCCATGATTCATATGCACATGGAGGTACATACACAAGACACTTCATCAACCAGCTTACCACATAATAACAATTTCTTTCTATTAATGTTTCCTTCCTTGTTGCTATTCTTGTTTTTATTTCATTTTCACTTTGCAATCTTTTGTTGACATCATATTAAAGTATCAGTACTGTTGTACTTCATCAACTGTTTTCTTTTTTTTTTAGTACAGATATTCATGGGCTTATCTTATTTTCTCCTAATCTCATTATTTTTGTTCGCTTAATATTCATTTCACTCTATTTTGCAATAATGTATTCCAATTTTTAATGTCATTTGTTTCATTTCAAAAAATAAATTGTATAATCTCTGTAAACATTTTACAGTTTATTTTCCATTCTCCTAGATTTATTTTTTCATTTTCTAGAGCATTTCTGATCATATTTTCAACTACATATTAAATAAAGGCAGCATCCTAGGTTAAACTCAATTTGAGTATGCCATATTTTAGTAACCATTTTCCAATTCATGTGCAATTCTGTAATTAATCTTGTATATTTGGATTGTATATGTGTTCTTTGTCTTTTAATTATTTACATTGGTTATTCTATTTGACACAGTATTTTATTCCTTTATCTCTTTCTATTTACCTATTACTAATAGTTTTGATTATCCTAATTGCATCTGTAATACTTATTATATTCCTTGTAAATCTATTTTGTTTTATATATATAAAATTGTTTTTTTTTCTTCTTCACTCAGTCTTTCTGTTGAAGAGAAGATTAAAAATTAACACCAAGCTTCTGGGAAATGAAATCATGATTGTTTTAAGAAAATCTGACTACATCCCACTGTTGTAGATCCCATTACATAATTTTGTTATCTCCTGAAATCCTCCTTTAAGACTTCAACATCAGTTCTGTTGATGCTGATAAAACTTCCAATTTTAGTTTTTTTTCTCCTAGTTCAGGTTTTCATTTTATTCCAGCCTTTATAAGAACATTCGGCTTCCCTTTGAGCTGTGTTGTTCCTTTATACACTTTCCACCTTTTAAATATCTATCCCTCTTCCTATAACACTATCATTTTTACTGGCAATTTCTTTAGTGCATGTACCATTCCTATACTTATCTCATGTTACTGTTTTTACATTTTATCACATCAGTTCATACTAATCTGTTTTTTCTGAATTTTCTATATATGAGTGGTCTCAAAAAGCCATTTCTTCTTTGCTTGTAGTGTTATTCTATTTAACACATTATTCGGTTATCTCCATGGTCAAGTGTCTTCTTCATATTCCTTATAAGACGAAGAAAAAGGTAAGAAGCCAGTTGTATAATTTTCATTGCATTTGAAAAACAGACTGCATTGCCTCCATTGTTAGCACATGGTGAGACGGAGTGTACAGTGGTAAACATTGGAGTCAATGTTTGAAGCAAATTTGAGACCATTGTTGGACACATTGTATGACAGTGCCTTGATCATGATGGATTATAAATCCCACAGCTATATAAAATCATGTTTTGTATACAGAGGGGTTGTTATAAAAGTATACTAATGTATATTCTCTTTTAAAAATGGACTCCATCCTTCTGTTTAAGCCTAGACATCTGTAAATGAATAATGAAATAAATTGAAAATCTCTTTCATTATAAACATGAGTTAGAACAATGTTATTAGTTTTACAACTGTCCAACTATGTTAAGGAGGATTCCTTTTAATGAGTAAAGAGGAGATTAATTAATTCTCTTCAAAAATAAAAAAAATGTAATTATTACATTTTCCCTTATTCATATCTCCCTCCCTTTCTTTTCCCTGTTTAGCCTCCAGTAATTACCGGTCAGATAATACTTCAGAGGATGAGTGAGGATGATATGTACGAGTGTAAATGAAGTGTAGTCTTGTACAATCTCAGTTCAACCATTCCTGAAATGTGTGCTTAATTGAAATCCAACCACCAAAGAACACTGGTATCCACGATCTAGTATTCAAATCCGTGTAAAAATATCTGACTTTACTAGGACTTGAACCCTTATTCATATCTGAATCATTTTAAATGCACAATCTGCATCAACGCAAAACATAATGTAGTCATTCAGTTCAAAAATGTGTACATCATTCACAAACATTAAATAACTTATATTCTTGATAACTGATGACAAATCATTTGCAACTAATAAAAACAATAAGAGTAATAATTTTCTGTGACATATTGTTTTCAATCAGGTAACTATGACAGAATTTGATTCACAAAGAGTTGATTCATCTTCAGTTAATGATATGGTAGCTGTACTAGCTGGAATCCTTTTCTAAACAGATTTATTTTGTAAAAATTATGAAGTGGCAGTGTACATATCTCATGAGCAAAGTCGAGATCCTAAATTTTCTTGAATGAATCCCACCACTCTTTTTATCTTCAGTTGCCTACCTCAGCAAATCATCAATTACCATCAAAAATATTTCAAATGATAATGCTCTGTGCAGTCTGACACTTTTATTTACTCTTAACCTCTTGCTCAACTTTCCTGGGGGAATGACTTGACATTAATACATCTCTTTGGCAAGATTTATTATTTTTTTTGGCAAATTACATCTTTCATAGTTTTCCAGATCTTCATATTCATTAAGCCTGTGTTGCATCTTACATCAGCCAACTCTGACTTTCTCACCTTCTTCATCCAATTTTTTAAATACTAACACTTATTTCTTAAGTACCTTTTCTGTTAACATATGTATTTTTTTCATCAGTCAAAAATCAATATTATCTTTTCTTAAATTCATTATTATATTAACCACCATGGGTTTCTGTGGCATAGTGATAGTGTCTGTCTTTTGTTCGGAGTTTCCAGATAAAAGTCTTGGTCAGGCATGCCAGTTTTCACATGCTACAAAATTAATTACATCCATCATAGTGATTATCTTATATTATTAGGCCTAGACCTGGTGCTTGTTTTTAGTGATCAAATAAAAAATGATTGTTATATCACACTGATATAACAATATCAGTGTTTATTTATTGAAAATGAAATTCAGTTACAATAACCATAGTCTACAGAACATAATCTTTTAAAGTAACAGAAAAATGCTTAACTAGTATTGTGACTTTTTATTTTTTAAATCACTTCTGTTGTAAAATGACTCATTCCAGTTAACAGAATAAATTTATCCACGGGCTTTTGTATTTAATTACGTTATAAATTTCATACAGATCGCATTCGTTGTTACCCGTCATCGGTTAGTTCATTCATTTGTTTTATTCCACACTCTTCCGGATATTTTTGAAAATATCTAGTATAAAGTACCTAATGGTTTCCTTACGTGTTGGGAGTAGATATGATGTTTGTGCCATATGGAATTGATTGTAAACAAAGTAGTTACGTTTTTGTGTGTAATTTTTTTTTATTCTTAAGTAAAAGTAATAATTATTAGTGCATATTTTAGTGGCAAGTTATATCGTTTTCTCTCCATATATGTACATTCACGATCCCAAAACATAGATTAATTTGTGAAACGTTACCTGAATCCCATTCTTGTGAAGATTCGGACTGTGAACCAAGGTTTTTTTTGAACTATTTGATCTCTGAATAGCCATCATTCTTTTCTCGAAGGGAAAATTTGACAGTTGATGATGGGGTATATGGATTTACGATTTCTTGTTTATGGCATAAAATTATATATTGTTTGTGATTCCTCAACCGTATATGTACTTCAGTTTGAAATTTTCACTGGTAAAAAAAAAACAAAAATTCCATAAGTTTTCTTTTCCAAAAACTTTTTTCTGATTATCTTGACAAAGGACATACAATATTCACGGACCGGTTTTACAGTTACCAGCTGCTTTTGGGTTTTTTATGGCAGTGACAGACTAATGCTGGATGTCCTATTGGAAAGAGTTGCCAAAAATAAATTTAGTAAAAAAAATAAATTTAGTAAAAAAAATAAAAAAGCTAAAAAGAAACGAGTCTACACGAGAAGAAATCATCTCTTGTGTGTCAAATTGAAGACACTAGAGATGTATTTAACTTATCTTAAGTTCATAGAATGACAAAGTGTAGTACATATGCGCTCTTGGGACACATGTTAGTTTTTGATTTCAAAAACAAAAAACTGTATATGTGTTTTTGTCAAAATTCAAACTCAATTTTTTTAAAACACTCAAAAAGCCCCAGGATACTGGGACCTTTCATTTTCTGTTTAGTCTGTAACAACCGTAAGGTATTACTTCAGAGGATGATATGTTTGAATGTTAACCAACCACTAGACAACCACTAGGTGGGCTTAGATACATGCACTGTGCATATCACAAATGTCAAGGATGCAGTGTTAATCATACATAACCATGATTTTGCATGATCACAGAACAGATTTCGTAATAGCCTTTTATATTTTAGCCTGCTTGTTAGCATTTTTGCAACTTAATAATGTTACTTTTCAGTACATCTTCCCTTTGTTACATATTTTACCTCCTGTAATTGTAACTAAATATGTATTTTCTGATGCTAATTTACATTGGTGTTAATCATTTGTAATAACTACTTAGGACAGTATCATTTCTACGACTATTTGGCCTTGTTCCTTGCATATTCGTATCTCATTTATTATGACAAAATATCATTGAAAAGTATGAATAAAGTAATTCTGTAATAAATAAGTATCAGTCATTCAACAGAGTTAATTTCAGCTCCAATTTTCCATTGCAATATCAAGTATGTAGTAAATTCACTGTCCGGAGTAAAATGTTATGATACAGAATAATTTTTTGTATCATTGCAAAATAAGTTTTGTTTGTAACACAAGTCTTTGGTGTTCAATCCAAAAGAAGTGAGTGGCTTAAAATTATATACAATTTTTGTATTAACATAGGTTTTTTAATATATTTTACATCTCAATAAATAAAATGAATTTAAAAAATTTGCTTTTAAATGAATTATCAAATGATTAAATTTTTTCAAATGTTACTTTATTGGGTAGATGTTCATACTACTTACACTAGGATATGGTGTTATAGGTGATAATGCAGTTAATCTAAAATGTTAAATTTTTTTAGGCTAATATCTGAAACCAAACAATTTTTTTTGCATCTAAATCACTTAAAGTTAAACCATTCAAACTTTAAGTGATTTAGATCCACGTAAAGTCCACACAATAAAAAAGCACTTGCTGAGACGGAAGGATTGGAAACCTTGCACAGAATTGAATAATGTCCTACACTTCACTCATGCCATCGATATGTTTATTACTAATGATGTATCCACACTGTTATGAGTATTCTGAAGAAATTTAGTTGTCCAACCTTGCGAGAGACCGCAAAAGAATATACATTTTGATGCACGTATATAGAAATATAAGAGGTAATAGTTATTATTTTTACTTTGTCAGGGTTGTAATTTGCTCCTCAAATATTAGTCTTCAATCACACTTCTATAATCAACATAGTGATTGATTTGATATTTACAATTAATTTATATTCTGTTGATTTAATATCTACAAATGTTTTGCGATGTGAAGATTTATTTTGTACTTTTACCTAACATTATTTATTTAATTGTATCAATGGGGTTTTTCCTATACATTTAGAAAAAATTGATTTAAATAATGTTTCATAATGAACAGTTTATAGCTTTAAATCATATGCAATGTAAATTTACATTAAAAATACTCAATTTAATTTTTCAGATTCAATAATCTCTAGTAAAATCAAATCAGAAGAAAAGAAGTTTCAAAAGAATTTTAAAGTTGATTCCAAGTCCTTCAAAACATAACATAAAGATGTGTTACAATAATATTGTTGAAGTAATTGTTGATGATGATGTCGATAAGGTTGTTGAAATATTGGAAAGGAATATGAATGAAATCAAAAGAATAATGACAAATTTTAAATTATATTATTTATTTTATAAGACAAAAAGTAAAGAAATCTTGATAATATTATTGGAGTATTTTGATGTTAAAAATATATTTGATATTTTCAATAATTTACCATCAATTATTACTGCTGCTATTAGGCTTGGTATGGATATCAAAATGATACAACGATTGATTGACAGAGGTGGAAATATTAATCATACAGATGTAAGACATGTTTCACCATTATTGCAATCTATTACGAGTAAAAGAAATGTAAATTTCATAAAAGAAATATTAGAAATGGGTGCAGATGTTAATGAAATATGTGACCATGCAAGAAATTCAATATTACATATAACAGTAAGTAATTTTTGTAGTGGTGATAATATTGAAGTTATTAAATTGTTGATAGATTCAGGTGCACATATCAATGCTGAGAATTTACATCATGAATTACCTTTAATGAAATTACCATTGAATGCAGATGAAGATTTGTGGTTAGAGCTTATAAAGGGAAGACTATATATCTATCAATACACAGTACAGTATTCATTAAGCGATAACTTCTTAACTAAGGTAGTATCTAAAACAAGTAGAATTAAACAGTTTCTAGATATACTTTATGATAATCGATTTCCTATAGATACAATGAATAAAATATGTAATCGTCTTTTATATTTGGCACTGAATCATAATAGTTGTGTTGATTGTATTACAGAAATCATTAATAATGGTGTGAACGTTAATGAAATGAGTTATATTAACATTGATGTAAATCATAAAGCATTATTAATAGCTTTAAAGCGTAATAGAGATAAGGAAATTATATCAACACTTATTGATATCGGTGCAGATATTAATACTATTGATGAATATGAACATGAATTAACACCATTATTATTTGCGATAAATAACAATTATACGGTAGAAATAATCAATAAATTGATTAATTTTGGTGCAGATGTCAATAAATGTGATTTTTATGGAGTTACACCTTTAATGTATGCAATTAAGAATAACAGTAATGAAGTTATTGGTGGATTGATTAATGCAGGAGCCGATGTAAATGCAGTAGATAAATCTGGCAGAACAATTTTACTTCATGCTGTTATATTTCATAATGATCAAGATGTAATTAATTTACTTATTCAAAAAGGAGCTGATTTTAGTAATATAAATCATAGACACAGTAAGTTTTGGTTCGGTGTAGAAGTTGTGAAGAAAAGCAATGATAAATTTATTGCCGAAATTATTCCAAATGGAAACAATATTAAGAAAAAAAGATGTGGTCAAACATTTTTAATGTTTGCAATAGAATTAAATATGAACAAAAATATTATTTTTAATATCATACATAATGGAGCCGACATTAATGCGACAGATAACAAAGGATATTCACCTTTAATTTATGCTATAAAGTATGAGTGTGATATTGATGTCATTATTAAACTCATAGAACATAGAGCTGATGTGAATGTAATTGATAACAACAGATTGACACCTTCAAAGCATGCTGTTCATTCCTGTATGTTTAAAGAAGTAATACAAATACTTATTGATAATGGTGTGAATATAAACATTCATAATGAAAATGATAATACACTTTTATTGTATTTATTGGAACATGTTAAATATAGTAAAGAACATGTGAGTTTTGTGATTCAGAAAGGTGCTGCTGATGTAAATATTTGTGACAATAATGGTTTAACACCAATAATGCATGCCATATTATTTGATAAACATGTTATGTATGGTGAAAAAAGTATTAAAACAGAAATTATATCTACATTAATTGAAAATGGTGCCTATATAGATGCTATAGATAAAGATGGTCGTATAGCTTTAGGCCATGCATTTCAAAGGGACTATGATAATGTATATTTTGGTTTTACTATTAGATAGTGGAGCGAGTGTTCGTAAATATCTGACAAATCTTTGTGAAGGTGAAACACCTTTAATTCCTGCTTTTAATCGTTATTCAGATGTTAAAATTTTAATTGAAGTTTTATATAGTAAAGAAGATATTAATGAGAATGATGATGCATTTCATACATCATTTTTATCTCGATTATATTCTCGTCATGTTGAACTTGCCATTTTGCTTATCTTTGATCATTCAGATTTAGTAAAAAAAGATAATAAACTAATTTTCGAACTAATTTTCGATACTTTTTCAAGTCTTCAATCGATTTATGCTAATAAAATATTTTATTGTATTGTCTTGGATATAAACAATTTCGATTTCTATAGATCATTATTTATGGATATAGATGAAAAAATATCAGTTAAAATGATAACTGTTTTAGAAAAACGTTATTTTGCAAAATTGGTTGATTGTGAATCGAATACACTACTTCATTATACTATTGGTCCCGAACTTATAAACGCATTAATTATATATGGTAATGCTGATGTTACTGCAAGAAATAATAATGGAGAAACAACATGGCACCAAGTATTATTAGATACTGGTGGCTTTTCTCATGATGCAGCTAAAACATTTATAAAACATTTACTTTTAGTTCTTCCTGAAGAGTTGGATAGATACACTGAAGTAAAATTACAATATACTAATTTTATTAATTTTTGTAATGCTGAATCAATAAAGATGCAATCTATAAACATAGTAGATAATTTGTCATTTTTTAAATTTTGTTGTAAATTATCTGATTATGAGATGAACCTAATAAAAGAATCTGATAATTTTTGTGTTTATAGCGATCAGCGAATTACCCAACTATTTCCAATTTATTGTGATATAATTATTATGAAAATAAAGAAATGTAAGATTTAAGTAAAAGGCAATTAATAAATGCTTTAGAGAGATTAATTATATCAAACAGAATTATTAAATCGTATAACCCTAAACAATATGAAGCTGATTTGAATAATTGCAGTGTTGAACATTCTGATCAGTTATGTGAATGTGTTTTTCTTAATTATGACATTATGTATTTTATTACAAAATATTTATATGATAAACAAATTGTTAATTTATTGCTTGCTTCATTTTAGATTTGATTTGAAATAATTATTCTGTTATGTTATGATTACAATTGGGTAACAACTGATATTGTAGATTTATTTTATTTTTTATTGTAGATTTTGTTTTCTGAGGAACAACAAGATACTACTATTTCAATGTAGCTAAATTTTAGTAAAACTCGTACAATTAATGGTTTGTTTTGCTTAACTTTCTGAAACATTATTAAATTATTTGTTAAATAAGAGATATCTACTTTAGTGGCCGTAAAAGTAAATATCCTATTGTAATGTTGTTTGTAAAATAGTTTGATAAAGCTATTTAAAGCAAATGTCTTAAAATTGTTATTATTAATAAAATATATTTTTATATTCACTTGTAACTAAAATTATTTGTACAACTACAAGTTTGTTAGGACTCATTAATTAGTAAAAACTATTATTATTTTAAATAAAATATTGTGTTTATTAACCAACTTTATCTTGACCTATTTTTCGTATCGATAGCACTATAGAACAAATATTTTGCTTCCTGAAATACTGCCACTGAAATAATTAAAACGTAACTGCTAAATGGTAAAAATACTTAAATTCTATTCACCCTCAATTTTCAAGAAATACTTTTTTGTAGGTTTTTTGTTGTAATTCATACCTGTAGTGCACAATGATGCTTCACAAAATGTAAATAAATAATAAAAAGCAATATTGGTAATAATATTTTTATACGGACTTGAATACTAGATCGTGGATACCGGTGTTCTTTGGTGGTTGGGTTTCAATTAACCACACATCTCAGGTATGGTCGAACTGAGAATGTACAAGGCTACACTTCATTCACACTCATACATATCATCCTCATTCATCCTCTGAAGTATTATCAAAAACGGTAGTTACCGGAGGCTAAACAGGAAAAAGAAAGAAAAGAAATATTGGTAATAATAAATAATCTTCATTATTGGTTATTTTCATAATCTTCTTGAGTGATAGATAAGAATAACAACTTCATCAGCTGTGAACATATCTGCTGAATGTTTCAACATATCTTCTCAAAAGTATGTGAGTAACAGCAATGTTTTTTGTTATATTTGTGGACAATTTAGGAGGACAATAACTTCATTAATTAAGAAAGCTTATAAACTTAATTTTGGTAGTCCAGTTGGAGACCATGACAAACCATGGGCTCCATATATGTGTTCAAATTCTGCAACTGACTTTGGAGCTTGGCTTGCTGGAAAAAGAAGCTCAATGCCTTTTACTGTGCCTCTGATTTGGAGGCAACCCCATGATCACATTTCAGACTGTTACTTTTGTCTCACACAGGTTGCTGATTGTACATCTAAAACAAAAAACATCACATACCCCAATATTTCATCAGCTTTGAGACCTGTATCGCATGATGAAAAGGCCAATACCTATTCCAAAAAGGACAATGGAAGATAATCTTAAAAGTGAAGGATCAGAGAATTTACAAACAGAACAAGTTACTGAAAATACTGAGGACTATTTGCCACCCACCTAATGTCTCAGATGGACTGAAAGAAAGCAGAGCTCCTAGCTTCCAGACTACAGTAATGGCATCTACTGTCTGTTTTTAATGGCGTCAAAACATCTGTTTACCACAATTGTGAAAAACATTTACTACTGTTCGTTTCTTGACATTGATGGAATTATGAAATATCTGATATGTGAACATAAACCAGAACAATGTCGACTGTTTATAGATGCTTCCAAGGCAAGTTTGAAAGGAATTCTACTTTATACATGAAATTTGTATTCCAATTGTACCTGATTTCTATGCTATAAATATGATGGAGTTGTAAGAGATGATGAAAAACATTTACTTGATTTTGTGATTTATAGTACTTACTGATGGAACTTATTTGGTGACTTAAAAGTTATAGCACTGCTTGCCAGAATGCAGTTTGGTTATACAAAGCATAAGTGTTTCCTGTGTGAGTTTGATAGCAGAGCAAAAAACATTACATTACACTGTGAAAGAATGGTTTGTGTATGAACACTATGTACCTGGAACAAAAAAATTTTACATGAACCACTTGCACATCCACATCCACATAAAACACTCTTGCGTCTGCTACATATTATAGGTTTGATGAAAAATTATATGAAGATCATGAATCAAAAGCAAAAGGGATTCCAGTACCTACGGGAGATTCCTAAAATTAGTGATATCAAAATCAAGGAAGGTAATCTCCATTGGGCCCCAGATAAGAAATCTAATGAAAGACATACATTTTGATGCGTTGCTTCAGGGAACAGAATGGGAAGCTTGGAAAACATTCAAATCTGTTGTTAATAACTTTCTTGGAAAACCCCAAGCACGTAATTACAAGGAGATAATTTACAATATGATTTAAGCATATAGAAATATGACATGCAATAAGTCTTTAAAGATGCATTTTCTGCATAGCTGTGTAGATATTTTCCAAGAAGCCTTGCAAATGTTTGCGATGAATATAGCGAAAGATCTCACTAGAAAATCTAAAACATGGAACCCCATTACCAAAGAAAATGGATACCGGCAATGCTTGCAATGGTTGGCAGCTGAAAAGATATACTGTATACACAAACAAGAGAAAGACATATACACAAAGATTCAGCCTGGCATGTACAAATTAAAAATTCCAGTTCAGTTTACAGATGTAAATTTTTCAATTCCTGTACCTTAAAATGTAATGCAAAAAGAGTATAATCCAATTCATTTTATTTTTACACAGATTAAATGCTTTTTAATTCATATATCAATAAAAAAAACAAAAACATTTCTTTATTGCTTTAAATTTAGTAAAAAGGAAAATGATTATTTATCTCAATGCTTACATGAAAGATTATTTTGGAAAACAGATATTAATTAATATGAATTGTGTACCTTATAATTTGTATTTTCATTTATGATTTATCTTATATTTACATGAAAAGCATTTTGTGATGTATTACTTCCCAGCAAGAGCAAAGTTTTTTTTAGATACTTTTGTGTATAATATTATTGCTTTTATTAGTTAGATTTTGGAATTTGACTGTAATTTCTTTCAATCTTTTTATAAATTTATGTATAACACAAATTGCCAAAAGTTTATTCTCGACATTTTTTTATTTAGATTTAAATCGGCAATTATATATACAAAATTTTTAGGTCAGTATTGCAAAAACATTTTCGACCCTTCTGACGACTAAATTTTCGTTTGTCATCGTTAATACGTTGCCCAGGGTACGGTCTCATAAAATATATGTGTGGATCATATTTAGTATTGTACTGCATATATAAAACACGTGCACGAAGAGATGACTTAATTTTCACGTATAATTTGAGGACATTGTTTTTGAATAGAAAATCGTTGTAAAAGCCCAATATGCGACGTTCGTTACTTGTTCATATATTGTGGCAACATTGATTTATCATTGCTACGCCTCTGGGATCACCCTTAGGTATTGCTTCAGAGGATGAGATGAATAACAAGTAGCGTGTGAAAATGCCTAACCTGACCGGGATTCGAACCGAGGACCTCCGGATTAAGAGGCTAAGCCTCTTAATTTTATTTAACTGTAAATATACCGTAATTTTTCGTTTTTAATTACCACCGCATACATGATACGTTGCGATATATTATCGCACCGTAATGCATGGTGGTAATTTGATTTTTTTTTTTTACTATTATTAATCGACTTTGTCAACTGCAGAGGGCTGGATGGACATTCACAGTTTAAGGATTTTTGTACCCAAGACGAAGTTTATGCTTCTCAAGGGTGCAGACAAATTATCATAAAGTCGTATTAAGTATAAAGGCTGTGTAATCAGCCGAGTTCGAGTTCATAAGTACCTAGGTGTTTTGTTTGATGAGAAGATGCTGTTTAGCAACTACATTAGGCAAGTAGCGGCGAACGCCGCTACTCTAATGACTCTATAATGACTCTATGATGTACAAGCTTAGGATTGCTCGAAGTAATTACGGACTGTCGGGCCGTCATTTGTTCATGGTGTATCGAGGTGGCTTCGAAATCTCTTAACGCGGCGTCCGTTTGGGCACAGAGATTGGAAAAAAATCGAGCACTTATTCAAAATCTAAGGAACCCAGCGCAGAGCCCGGGTTTTAGTTATTTTGGCGTGGTATCATTGTTTTTATTAGTTAGTTTTTGGAACTTGACTGTAATTTTAGTATACCTTTTTTATAAAATTACGTACAAAGGGGGAGCAAAAGTAGCTATACAGTAGGTATGAAGATTTAATTATGAAAAAACAATAGCTTTATGAAGTCACAAAAAGGTTGACATAGAAACTGTAATTAAGTTTAATACAATTAAGTGCAATCTCTTAAGTACTCAAATTGCCGGCCTTCAGCATTTACAGATTCCTGTAATCTGGTTACTACACTCGAGCACACTTTGACAGAGATCTTTATTGTTATCAATTTCTGGGCATGCTTCTCTTACGAATTGACACATGTCATTAACAGTATGTGGTTTTCTTGCAAATAATTTATCTTTAATATCACCCCAAAAGAAAAAGTCATTTGGGGAAAGGTCTAGTGATGATGAAGCCATTCAAGTAGCCCTCATCGACCTATCCACCTATAGGGTAATTAGTTGTCAAGAAACCCATGCACTTTTAAAGCATATTGGGGAAGAGTTCCATCTTGCAGGAAATAGAACTCTACATTATCCTGCTGTAGCTTGTGGAATACCAGTGCCCCTAAGCATCCAACAAGAGCAACTACCATTTCATTTTCTTAGGTAGTAACACTGAATGGTTGGTCACTGTGGCATTGGCCACTGTTAGGTGTTGCTGCAGAGTATGAGATGAATGACAAGTAGCGTGTGAAAATGCCATGCCTGACCAGGATTTGAATCCAGGACCTCCGGATGAAAGGCCAAGATATTACCACGGAGGCCGGCATTAACGACTCTTCTGACAGTAATTAAGTATTGACATTGTTGTTAAACTGTTGTCCAGGATACTGTCTCATCAAATATATGAGTGGACCTTCTTTAATATTGTACCACATGTTTATAGATGTGTGCGAATAGTTGACTAAATTATTTTGAGTAATGTGAGAACATTTTGTTTGAGTAGAAAATCAATGTAAGAGCCCAATATACAGCATTTGTTAGTTGCACGAGTATTTAGGTAACATTTAGTTATCTTGACCATTGAATTGTAAATGTACTGTATTTTTTTTTAAATCTCTATCTCATACATGATGATACATGTATATTATCAAGGAAAACTATAGATGAAAATAGTTAGATTATAAAGGGGATCTAACCGAGACCAGCTGATCCAAAAGCCAGAAGCTAACAATTTTAATTCAGTGTTTTGAAATTACTTTTTTATGAAATATATGGTAATTAAAATAAGTAATAGTGATGTTATATAAACTTAAACATAATTTCACATATTTATATATCTTTTTAAATGTATTTAATTGGATGTTCTGAACTGGTACTGCATTGTTAGTAAGAAAAATTAAAAAAAAAAAGAAAAAAAGGAAATAACTCTTTGTGAGTGCAATAATTTAGTAATGTTAGTATATAGTATTTTAGGATTACCTTTAGCATAAATTGGTTGTTTCTAGTTATTTTTAACATTGATTAATAAAATAAAACTACTGAAATTTTAATACTGTTTAAATTATTATTATTATTGTAACATAATGTGCGTAAGTAACGTTAACGCTTTAAATGGTGGCAGTGTAAACAGCTTCACATCCATTAACTATAATTGTGTTATCAGGTTAACCTGTCAATATTACATTATTCTAACCGTAAATATTCAGTCTAAAGAATTAAGCATATTTTTGTGTGATTGTATGATACATAATAATAGAATAATAAAAACTGACGACAAAGTTTTTATATTTTCTTATCATTGGTTATTAATTCAGTTATAGTGTAAAATAAATTATTTAAAAATAATGGAACCATTATAAAAATTTGCTAAAAAGTAAGAAATAATTTCATCCAAATTCTTGATTAATTCCTTTTTTGAATCTGCACCTGCTTCTGCAAAATTAGTTTCTAGATATAACATAAATCTGTTCTGTTATACTCTGCACGTATACTTCCTAAAATCCAATACCAATATTACTTCAGTGGAATTCATATTTATGTGCTTTCATTGCTTTTCCATTTGTAATCATTACATAATCACACACCAGTACATAATCTATAAGTCCATCCATTCAAGTACGACATAAGTATGATCATGTATTTTGGCGCTAATTTAAAAAAGTGTCTAAGGAATTACTGAAGTATTTGGACATAACTGTTTCTTCATTTTAGCACATTTTGATGTTGGTTCAGTTTTTTTTTTAAATAATTATTTTGTAGTTTTCTGTGTCTGATTAAAACGCTATTGATGAATCACTAGAAGCTGAAACATTAGGAAAACTCTCCTGGGAATGTTATTCTGGTAGACATCAATAATTGTGGTGGCCTGTTGCATAACGTACAAGTGCAGAGGGTTCAAAAGTTATGTTAAACTGTGGTTTAGTTAACAGCTCTATGGGAATTGTGAAGAAATTCTAATGGCCTGCCCTATGAAGGTACCAATTGGAAAGGGGTGAGTTACCAAAAACTGTGCTAATAAAATTTAATGATGAACCAGTAGGTACAAATATGAAAGATGAAGGTGGATTTTACCTATTGCACAGTAAGTACATTTCAATCTATTAAAGGATAGGGAGATGTAGAAAAATATATGCTACCTTTAATTTTATGTTTAGCTGTAACAGTGTACAAATTGCAAGGTACAACATTAAATAGAGAAGCTTAGATGGTTTAACTTCGAGTGATTTGGATCACTCCTTTCTAGCCCAAATGATAAAAAGGCTTTTGCTGAGATGGAAACATTAGAAACCTTGCACAAGATTGAATAATATCTTACACTTCACTCATGCCATCAATATGTTGATTACTAATGACGTATCAATAGCGTTATGAGTATTATGGAGAAATTTAGATGTCTAGCCTTGCAAGAGGCCGTAAAAGTTCATGTACTGTGATGCACGTATACAGAATTATAAGATTCCCACTGTCACTACCCATGCTTTATATTATATACAATGTATATTGGATCTGAAAGGATTAAGACAAGACATGTTGATTTTTGATAATTTTATTAATGGTGCTACATATCTTGTCTAGAAACTCACATTACCTGCCCTACAGAAGACCATAAAACATCGTCTAATGTGATGCATACATATAGAATATCAAGATTTCCATTGTCCCTACTTGTCCACCAGATGGCAAAAAAAATGTTTTTATCAATTTTCAAACCAATTTTTTGGGTCTAAACATTTTTTCCATCATCTTAGTACAATCGCAAAAAGCAGCTGTGTTGATTGCAACAAGATTTATTTGAATCAGATTAATAGGAAAAAAGTTACGCGTGAACAAACACAAAAAAAAATATCCAGGTCAAATACATAACCTTTTTTGAAATTTGTTATAAATGAATAATATATGAAATATGTTAAAAAGATTCAAAAATATATATTTTAATCAATAATTTAAAAAGAAATCTTTTAAAAATTATTCAAAGAAATTTGGTTTTTAAGGAAGGGAAAAATTTTTAAATGGCATATTTACTTCCTTGTTCAAAGTAAAGGAAGTATTGTGATGGCAAAAAATTTTGGTTTTCAGAAGTTCACAGAAATATCTACTTTGACCAGCCATGAATCCATTTTGAGTAGTTTTGGCATGACGTCTGTACGTACATATGTATGTGTATGTATCTCGCATAACACAAAAACAATTAGCCGTAGGATGTTGAAATTTTTTATTTAGGACTAACATCTATAGGACTAACAATCATGGTGTATATTTCTTAACTGCAGTAATAAGCCCTCATGAAAGTTTTTCAATGATAAGTAGTTTTTTATTTTCATTGGTTCCAGAGTTATAGCCAAATAAATTTTTAATTAATGAAATATTCAGATCTTACAAGGGGAAGGCACATCAGTTTGAATTCGACTTCATCTCCTTTTTTTAAATTTAAATATATTGATTTATTAATAATTATTAACCTCCGATTGTAAAAAAATTGTTATAATAAATAATTATTCAATAATAATTTTAAAAAAATGGAAAAATATCAGAAGTTATTAATGAAATGAAACTTCATGTACTTTTCATTTTTTTTAAGCGTGTATATGTAATTTAATAGGCATACTAGGAAGTCATGTGCTGTCCTCATCAGATATTTTTTAAATAAGCATGTAGGCATGACCTTAATAAAACGTTGAGTTGTAGTTGAAAATTTTGAGAACATAGACCCTGAAGTAACTATCTACCCCACCCACTGCAGATACTTCCCAAACTTAGCCCAAGACTTACCCCATTATCACTTGTCTGATGTGCCAAATTTCATCAAAACCTATTTATCCAGTTAAAATGTTATTAAGCTTCAAACATGTAAGCATATGTGAATACATGAAACAACTGCTTTTGTTCAGTGCTGCTTGGGGACTCCCAGGGTCATGGGACCTCCCCGCATGGCTGTATAGCTCACTTTGCTCTCCATTCCCAATTTTCCAGGGGAACTGGGCATCCTGATACTCACAGCTTACTTCAGTCACCATTCCCTTCTACCCAGATGGCTCCACCTCGTTATTTTATTGCCCTGGTGGCAGAAGTGTAATAATGAAGTAAAAGGATTAATCTAATCTTCCTTAATGAATATCTTTAATTCACAACTTTATATTCCTTGAGGGTAAAGAAATAATGAAAATTTTTAATATCTTAACCTCCACGGGTGCTAGGCCTTGGTCGATGGCTTAAAATCTTCCTGGGATAACACAAATGTATCCTGCAAATTTGAAAGTAGTTGGTTGGTTCTCATGTGATGCAACAAACACACAAACTCTATATATACACACACACACACACACACACACACACACACACACACACACATGCACACACACACACATATACATTTCCAAATAACTGTGATGTGTTAGATCAAGTATATATTTGATATATATATATATATAAGTTACACTTCAAACTACTAACAAATACCAATTAAAATTTTTTAAATCGTTGTTTACAGAGGTATGAGAGCATCCATTGCATCTCCTAAATCCATGCCCCAGAGGCACCTGATATGTTATAGGTTGATAGTGATTGGGCTACCCTCCCACAAGCTGCTTGCATACTTCATCTCTAGCTTCATATGCAGTCCCCATGGGAAGCCCATTATTTTTGAACAAATTTTTTAAATTTATTTAACGTAAATTTAATTTTATTATTTTTATAATATTATTCAATTCATTAAAGTTTGTGCTTAAACCAGCAAATCTCCACTGCTATATTTTTTTTCAAGATGTAATATATCTAAAACCTCAGTTATTCCAAGAGACATGGGTAAAAATTTGATTGAAATTAATCAAGTAGGTTTTTTGTTTAACCCGAACAAACTAAAACCTTCATCCTCTTTATATAATAGTGTAGATAAAATCTTATTTATTTTATTTACTTTATTTATTTTCATAGCACTTTCAACACTTAGCATCGAAACTGCTATGGAAAGAGTTGATTATATTTATATATATATATATATATATATATATATATATAATATATAAATATATATTTTTAGAATTTTCCTGAATTGCTACAATTGCTTAATTTTTACATACCTGGTCATTTAAGAGGTAATTATTATTATTTTTACTTGGCCAAGTTTGTAATTTGCCGTTCAAATATTAGCCCTTCATACTTCTATAATCATCATAGCAATTGATTTGATATTTGTAATTAATTTATATTCTGTTGATTCAATATAGCCAATGTTTTGCAATGTGAAGATTTATTTTGTACTTTTACCTAACATTATCTGTTGTATTGTTATTATTTAATTGTATCAATGGAGTTTTTCCCATACATTTAGAAAAAAATTGATTTAAATAATGATTCATAATGAACAGTA
The DNA here is from genome assembly GCF_047948215.1 of Lycorma delicatula. Classification (NCBI taxonomy): domain Eukaryota; kingdom Metazoa; phylum Arthropoda; class Insecta; order Hemiptera; family Fulgoridae; genus Lycorma; species Lycorma delicatula. The sequence goes on from NC_134460.1 coordinate 155,856,794, forward strand.
TTTAGCTGTAAATAATACACAACATAGATTTACATTAAAAATATTCAATTTAATTTTTCAGATTCAATAATTTCTAGTAAAATCAAATCAGAAGTAACAAAGTTTCAAAAGAATATTAAGGATGATTGAAAGTCCTTCAAAACATAACATAAAGGTGTGTTACAATATTATTGTTGAAGGAATTGTTAATGATGATGTTGATAAGGTTGTTGAAATATTGGAAAGGAATATGAATGAAATCAAAAGAATAATGACAAATTTTAAATTATATTATTTATTTTATAAGACAAAAAGTAAAGAAATGTTGATAATATTATTGGAGTATTTTGATGTTAAAAATATATTTGATATTTTCAATAATTTACCATCAATTATTACTGCTGCTATTAGGCTTGGTATGGATATCAAAATGATACAACGATTGATTGACAGAGGTGGAAATATTAATCATACAGATGTAACATGTGTTTCACCATTATTACAATCTATAAAAAGTAAAAGAAATGTAAATTTAATTAAAAGAAATATTGGAAATGGTTGCAGATGTTAATAAAATATGTGACCGTTTAGGAAACTCAATATTACATATAGCAGTAAGTAATTTTTGTAGCGGTGATATCGAAGTTATTAAATTGTTGATAGATTCAGGTGCAGGTACCAATGCTCAGAATTATTCCAGGGAAAAATCTTTCATGAAATTTCCACCGAATGCAGATGAAGATTTGTGGTTGGAACTTATAAAGAGAGGATTATACATTGATGAAAGCTTAGGAAGCTATTTGTTAAGTGTTAGCTTCTTAACTAATGTAGTATCTAAAACAAGTAGAATTAAACAGTTTTTATATGTACTAAATTATAATCAATTCACTATAAACACAATGAATAAAATATGTAATCGTCTTTTATATTTGGCACTGAATCATAATAGTTGTGTTGATTGTATTACAGAAATCATTAATAATGGTGTAAACGTTAATGAAATGAGATACCTTAACCTTAATGTAAATGATAAAGCATTATTAATAGCTTTGAAGCTATTAATAATAGCATCAATTAATGTATGCAATTAAGAATAATTTGAGGCTTCGTTTAATGTATGTAATTAAGAATAACAGTAATGAAATTATTGGTGGATTGATTAATGCAGGAGCCAATGTAAATGCAGTAGATGTATTTGACAGAACAATTTTACATTATGCTGTTATATTTTGTAATGATAAGATGTTTTTAATTTACTTATTAAAAAAGGAGCTGATTTTAGTAAAATAAATGTTAGGTATGATCATTTTTGGTTCATTGTGGAAGTTGTGAAGAAAAGCAATCATAAATTTATTGCTGAAATTATTCACAATGGAAACAATGTTAATATGAAAGATGAATATGATCAAACATTTTTAATGTATGCAATAGTATTAAATATGAATATATAAACAAAAATATTATTTTTAATATCATACATAATGGAGCCGATATTAATGTGACTGATGACGAAGGATATTCACCTCTAATTTACGCTATAAAGTATGAGTGTGATACCGATGTAATTATTAAACTCATAGATGGTGCAGATGTGAATGTAATCGATGATAATGGATTAACACCTTTAGATCATGCTGTTCATTCTTGTATGTTTAAAGAAATAATACAAATACTTATTGATAATGGTGTGAATATAAACACACATGATGAAGGTAATAATACTCTTTTATTGTATATATTGGAACATGTTAATTATAATAAAGAACATGTGAGTTTTGTGATTCAGAAAGGTGCTGATGTCAATATTTGTGATGATAAAGGTTTAATGCCAATAATGTATGCTGTACTATATAGTGAAAAAAGTATTAAAACAGAAATTATATCTACATTAATTGAAAATGGTGCCGATATAGATGCTATTGATAAAGACGGTCATACAGCTTTATGCCATGCATTTTTTCAAAGACACTTTTATAATGTGGAAATTCTGATTTTGCTATTAGATAATGGAGCAACTGTTTCTAAATATCTGACAAATCTTGGTGAAAGTGAAACACCATTAATTTATGCTGTAAGATTCAGAGCACTTGTTGCAATTATAATTGAACTTTTATATTCTAAAGAAGATATTACTGAGACTGTTGAACATACATCATTTTTATGTAAATTATTTACTTTGCATGTTGAACTTGCCTTTTTGCTTATCTCTGATCATAAGGATTTAGTAAAGAAAGATAAGCCATTGATTTTCAATATTTTTAAATATAGCTCAGAGATTTATTTTGAAAAATTATTTGGTCCTTATTTAGATATAAACAATTTGGATGATGTTCGTCGAGAATCATTGATGTTTGTTCTAGATGAAAAAGGAAAAGTTAATTTCACCAAAGCAGTTTTAGAAAAACGTTTTTATGCAAAATTGGTTGATTCTGAATCGAATACACTACTTCATTGCACTGTTTTTTCCCAAACTTATAAATGTGTTAATTATATATGGTAATGCTGATGTTACTGCAAGAAATGATAATGGAGAAATAACAAGCCACAATGTATTAGATGCTGATGGCTTTTATCATGGTGCAACTGTATCATTTATAATACATTTACTTTTAGTTCTTCCTGAAGAGTTGGATATATACACTGGAGTAAAATTACGATATACTTATTTTATTATTCCTTGTAATGCTGAATTAATAAAGATGCGGTCTATAAATATAGTAAATAATTTATCTTTTTTTAAATTTTGTTGTAAATTATCTGATTATGAGATGAATCTAATAAAAGAATCTGATTATTTTTGTGTTTATAACGATGAGCAAATTAAGCTACTGTTTCCAATTTATTATGATATAATTATTATGAAAATAAAGAAATGTAAGATCGATTTAAGTAAAAGACATTTAATAAATGCTTTAGAGAGATTAATTATATCAAATAGAAATATTAAATCAAATGATCCTAAGAAATATGAAGCCAATTTAAATAATTGTTGTAGTGTTGAACATTCTGATAAGTTATGTGAGTGTGTTTTTCTTAATTGTGACATATTACATTGTATTTCTAAATATTTGTACGACAGACATGATGTTGTTAATTTATTGCTTGCTTCATTATAATTTTGATAGAAAGTAATTATTCTGTTATATTATGAGTACAATTTGAGTAATGACTGATATTGTAGATTTATTTTTTTGGTTTTGATTTCTGAGGACTGTGTGATAAGATACTATTATATTGATGTAGAGTCTTATACGATTAATGGTTTGTTTTATCTAAGTTTGTGCAATATTAATAAATTATTTGTTAAATATCTTCTTGTTTTCTTTGATTACTAATTTTTTTTTTAATTGTAACGGATTCAACAATTTCAACATATTTGTATTACATTTTAATGTTACAATTACATTTCTGCTAATTGATTATCTGTAGACATTAAAAATTTTGTAGTAAATAATTAAATTAAAAAAATCTTCAATAATTATATCTTTCCTGTGTTACTTTTTAACTGATTATATTTTTTTCATTTTTATTAATTACTACATTGGGTTTCCTTCAAAAAGATGTTATGTTAACTCTTAACAAATACATTTTGGGGTGTTATTATCACAAAATTAACATATGCTAAACATTTACCTGCACTGATCTTTTAAAAAAATCAGTTTTCAACGAATATAATTTTCATGAAGTTTTCATTTTTTTCTTATCAAAGTATATTCAATGAAATTTTAACAGTTACCAAATTATAGTTAGAACATCTACTTTTGTTGGCCAATTAAAGTAAATACCCTTTGCAAGATAATAATATTCCAATCATAGATGTTTACTGTAGAAAATTAAATACATTCTTTTACGATTTTGTGGTACATAATTTATAAAAATAAGGATTTTGGTATATGTATAAAAAACATAGTTTCCTGCACTGGTTATTAATTCTACTAATGTTTAAAAATATTGACACATGAATAATGATTAAAAAATTCAAAAAAATTATATTTTAATCAATAATTCAAAAGAAAAAAAATCCGTTAAATAATGCAATTAATAAAATATAGCTTTTTTGGTGAAGTGGAACAATTTTTTTTTTTTAAATGGTAAGATAAGCATGTAGGGATGTATTGAGATTAATATAAAGAAGGGTTATGTTATGATTGCAATAGTTTGAGAAAATTTTGGCCTCCAAAAAACTATCTAATCTACCTGCTGGAGATACCGACCCCACAACTTACCAATAAATTGTCCCATATAAACTTGCGCCAAATTTCATCAAAATCTACTTATCCATGCTTCAAACATGTAACATCGGTTGATTTTCTTTACGCATACAGTCATTATAATTTTCCTGAACTGCTACAATTCTTCAACTTTTACATACCTGGTCATCTATTATGCAGTAATAATTACTATTTTTACTTGTCCAGGGGTGTAATTTGGCGCTCAAATATTAGTTGTCAATCATACTTTTGTAATCAGCATTACAATTAATTTATATTCTACTGATTTACTTTCGAAGAATTTTTTATGTTATGAATGATTTATTTTGTATTGTTACCAAACATTACTTATTTTATTGTCATAATTTAATTCTATCAGTGGGGTTTTGCCCATGTGTTTGGGGAAAAATAATTTACACATTCATGATAAACAATTTTTAATTTTAAATCATATGCAGAATGAATACAAATTAAAAAATATTTTTAATTTCATAATATTAAAAATTTCATACATTTCTTAAAATCAAATCAGAAGTAAATATGTTTCAAAAGATTCCTAAAGTATATTAAAGATATTTCCAGGTCCTTTAAAATATAACATAAAGATGTTTTACAATAATATTGTTAAAGGAATTATTGATGTTGATGTCAATAAAGTTGTTGAAATATTGAGAAAAAAACCAAATAAAAAGGATAATTACTGCTGATTTAAGAATTTCCTTTTTAACATTCTCCCATTCTTCTTCTACATTTTCTACCTTATCTTTTTTACTCAGACCTCTTGCGATGTCCTCCTCAAAAATCTTCTTTACCTCCTCTTCCTCAAGCTTCTCTAAATTCCACCGATTCATCTGACACCTTTTCTTCAGGTTTTTAAACCCCAATCTACATTTCATTATCACCAAATTATGGTCGCTATCAATGTCTGCTCCAGGGTAAGTTTTGCAGTCCACGATTTGATTTCTAATTCTAAATCTTTGATTAACCATGACATAATCTATCTGATACCTTGCAGTATCGCCTGGATTTTTCCAAGTGTATATTCTTCTATTATGATTTTTAAATTGGTTGTTGGCAATTACTAAATTATACTTCGTGCAAAACTCTATAAGTCGGTTCCCTCTTTCATTCCTTTTGCCCAGCCCGTATTCACCCACTATATTTCCTTCCTTGCCTTCTCCAATGCTTGCATTCCAATCTCCAACTATTATTAAATTTTCATCTCCTTTTACGTGTTTAATTGCTTCATCAATCTCTTCGTATACACATTCTACCTCATCATCATTATGGGCGCTTGTAGGTATATAGATGTTAACAATCGTTGTCGGTTTAGGTTTTGAATTTATCCTTATTACAATGACTCTATCGCTATGCGTCTTGAAATACTCCACTCTCCTCCCTATTTTCTTGTTCATCACGAAACCTACTCCTGCCTGCCCATTATTTGACACTGAGTTAATTACTCTAAAGTCACCCGACCAAAAGTCGCCTTCCTCTTCCCACCAAACCTCACTAATTCCTACTATATCCACGTTTACCCTATCCATTTCCCTTTTTAAATTCTCTAGCCTACCAACCTTTTTTAAGTTTCTAACATTCCACGCTCCAACTCGTAGAATGTTATTTTTTAATTTTCTGGTGACCCCTTCCTTAGTATTCCCCACCCGGAGATCCGAACGGGGGACTATTTTACCTCCGGAATATTTTACCAAGGAAGGCGCCTCCATTATTGCTTTTGAAAATGCAGAGAGCCACTTTTCTTGGAAAAAAAAAACAACTGTAGTTTTCCATTGCTTTCAGCTGCGCAGTACTCAGAGGACTGAGTGATGTTGATATGGCCGTTTAAGTCATTGTGACTCACGCCCCTAACAACTACTGAAAGAGCTGCTGCCCTCTTTCAGGAATCATTCCTTAGTCTGGCTCTCAACAGATACCTCTCCGATATGGTTGCACCTTCGGTCCAGCTACTCTGTATCCCTGAGCACTCAAGCCCCCTCACCAACGGCAAGGTCTCATGATTCATAGAGGAGGTATTTAATATTTTTTTATTAAGGCAATATTACTATTAATTACAAAAAAATGACAAATCTGCATCCCATTCAATGTATTTATAAGTATGAGCAAGAAATAATTTTCAGTACCAACATCTGAATTGTAATATATTTTGTAGTAATTATTTACATTTAACATATTTACGTTAACATTAATTTGTTGTTAACTTTTTAATTTTAACCTTATAATTTGTTTTTATATTTATGATTTATCTTATCTTATACTGACTTATATTATGTTCCATTCACATTCAAGATTACATATTTATTTACTTTTAAAATTCGTTCTTTACCAAAAAAGATCTTTTTTACTTTCCAGCAACCATAAAGTTTCTAGTTACTTATGTGCATGGTATCGTTCTTTTTATTAGTTAGTTTTTGGAACTTGACCATAATTTTAGTATACTTTTTTTCTAAAATTATGTACAAAGGGGGTGCAAAAGTAGGTATACAATAGATATGAAGGTTTAATTATGAAAAAACGATAACTTTATGAAGTCACCGTAAGGATGACATAGAAACTATAATTAAGTTTAATTAATACAATTGAGATATACAATTAAGTGCAATCTCTTAAGTACTCAAATTGCCGGCCTTCAGCACTTACAGATTCCTGTAATCTAGTTACTACACTCGAGCACACTTTGACAGAGATCTTTATTGTTATCAATTTCTTGGCATGCTTCTCTTACGAATTGACACATGTCATTAACAGTATGTGGTTTTCTTGCAAATAATTTATCTTTAATATCACCCCAAAATAAAAAGTCATTTGGGGAAAGGTCTAGTGATGATGGCTCTCATTGACCTATCCACCTATAGGGTAATTAGTTGTCAAGAAACCCATGCACTTTTAAAGCATATTGGGAAAGAGTTCCATCTTGCTGGAAATAGAACTGTACATTAGCCTGCTGTAGCTTGTGGAATACCAGTTCCCCTCAGCATGTTAAGATAGATGTTTTGGGTAACAGTTGCATAGAAAAACAACAGGCCCAATCACCCTTTCACATGAAAGGCATGCACAAACTGTAACCCCAGGTTGATTCAGTTGTTTTTCAATCATTTCATGGGGTTATCTGTTGAGTAATAGTCATAGTTATTCTTATCAACAGCTCCTAACAGTTTAAAATTTGCTTCGTCAGACCAACAAATTTTTAGAATGATGATATTACCTTGTCTTTCTTCATTCAAAAGTATCTTGCAGAATTTTAAATGGCAATCTGGATTATCCTCTGTTAATCCATAGGTAATCTTGGCCGATGCATTTGCAAACCTAAACATTGCATTTGACGAACCAGAGATCTATGGGAAATGTCTAACTCAATAGAAGCTCTCTTTTTTGTTTTTGTTGGACTTTGAGTAAATGCCTGAGCAACTACCATTTCATTTTCTTAGGTAGTAACACTGAATGGTTGGTCACTCTGGCATATTACAGATGGACCCAGTCCTATTAGACTTATCATGCATCTGCAAATTGATAGTCTAATTACAGGAGGTGTATCGAATTCTTCAGCGCATTCCTGTTGAACCTGTTCAGCATTCTCTGTCTTCCAATATTGTTTTTGTTTGATTACCCTTACGTTGGTTGTTGCTTAAATTACTAGCCATGATTTAAGTTGAGCATAATAATTATGTACCTAGTTTATAACACAAACCGCCAAAACTACATTGTCCACATTTTTTGATTTTGATTAAAATTGGGAGTTGTATATTCTGAATTTTTGGGCAAGTATTTCAAAAGCATTCTCAACTTTTTTTTTTTTACCTCTGGTACCACTGTTAGGTACTGCTGCAGAGTATGAGATGAATGACAAGTAGCATGTGAAAATGCAATGCCTGACCGGGATTTGAACCCAGGACCTCTGGATGAAAGGCCAAGATACTACCACTCACACCACAGAGACCGGCATCAACGACTCTTCTGACAGTAATTAAGTAATGACATTGTCATTAAACTGTTGTCCAGGATACGGTCTCATCAAATATATGAGTGGACCATATTGTACCGCATGTTTATAGATGTGGGCGAAGAGTTGACTAAATTGTTACGGGTAATGTGAGGACATTTTGTTTTGAGTAGAAAATCAATGTAAAAGCTCAATATACAGCATTTGTTAGTTGCATGAATTTTAGGTAACATTTAGCTATCGTGGGCACACTTCTTTGATTGAATTGTAAATGTACTGTATTTTTTTTTAAATCACTATCTCATACATGATGATACATGTATATTATCAAGGAAAACTATAGATCAAAATAGTTAATGAAGGGGATCTAATCGAGACCAGGTGATCCAAAAGCCAGAAGCTAACAATTTTAATTCAGTGTTTTGAAATTACTTTTTTATGAAATATATGTTAATTAAAATAAGTAATAGTGATGTTATATAAACTTAAACATAATTTCACATATTTATATATCTATTTAAATGTATTTAATTGGATGTTCTGAACTGGTAGTGCATGGTTGGAAACAGACATACAATAACTATTATGTTAGTAAGAAAAATTAAAAAAAAAAAGAAAAAAAGGAAATAACTCTTTGTGAGTGCAATAATTTAGTAATGTTAGTATATAGTATTTTAGGATTACCTTTAGCATAAATTGGTTGTTTCTAGTTATTTTTAACATTGATTAATAAAATAAAACTACTGAAATTTTAATACTGTTTAAATTATTATTATTATTGTAACATAATGTGCGTAAGTAACGTTAACGCTTTAAATGGTGGCAGTGTAAACAGCTTCACATCCATTAACTATAATTGTGTTATCAGGTTAACCTGTCAATATTACATTATTCTAACCGTAAATATTCAGTCTAAAGAATTAAGCATATTTTTGTGTGATTGTATGATACATAATAATAGAATAATAAAAACTGACGACAAAGTTTTTATATTTTCTTATCATTGGTTATTAATTCAGTTATAGTGTAAAATAAATTATTTAAAAATAATGGAACCATTATAAAAATTTGCTAAAAAGTAAGAAATAATTTCATCCAAATTCTTGATTAATTCCTTTTTTGAATCTGCACCTGCTTCTGCAAAATTAGTTTCTAGATATAACATAAATCTGTTCTGTTATACTCTGCACGTATACTTCCTAAAATCCAATACCAATATTACTTCAGTGGAATTCATATTTATGTGCTTTCATTGCTTTTCCATTTGTAATCATTACATAATCACACACCAGTACATAATCTATAAGTCCATCCATTCAAGTACGACATAAGTATGATCATGTATTTTGGCGCTAATTTAAAAAAGTGTCTAAGGAATTACTGAAGTATTTGGACGCAACTGTTTCTTCATTTTAGCACATTTTGATGTTGGTTCAGTTTTTTTTAAAAATAATTATTTTGTAGTTTTCTGTGTCTGATTAAAACGCTATTGATGAATCACTAGAAGCTGAAACATTAGGAAAACTCTCCTGGGAATGTTATTCTGGTAGACATCATTAATTGTGGTGGCCTGTTGCATAACGTACAAGTGCAGAGGGTTCAAAAGTTATGTTAAACTGTGGTTTAGTTAACAGCTCTATGGGAATTGTGAAGAAATTCTAATGGCCTGCCCTATGAAGGTACCAATTGGAAAGGGGTGAGTTACCAAAAACTGTGCTAATAAAATTTAATGATGAACCAGTAGGTACAAATATGAAAGATGAAGGTGGATTTTACCTATAGCACAGTAAGTACATTTCAATCTATTAAAGGATAGGGAGATGTAGAAAAATATATGCTACCTTTAATTTTATGTTTAGCTGTAACAGTGTACAAATTGCAAGGTACAAAATTAAATAGAGAAGCTTAGATAGTTTAACTTTGAGGGATTTAGATCAGAATCCTTAATAGCCCACATGATGAAAAGGCTTTTGTTGACATGGAAACATTAGAAACTTTGCACAGGATTGAATAATATCTACACTTCACTTATGCTATCAATATGTTGATTACTAATGACATATCAATAGTGTTATGATTATTATGAAGAAGATGTCTAACCTTGCGAGAGGCCGTAAAAGTTCATGTACTGTGATGCACGTATACAGAATTATAAGATTCCCACTGTCACTACCAATGCTGTATATTATATATATAATGTATATTGGATCTGAAAGGATTAAGACAAGACATGTTGATTTTTGATAATTTTATTAACGGTGCTACATATCTTGTCTAGAAACTCACACATTACCTGCCCTACAGAAGACCATAAAACATCGTCTAATGTGATGCATACATACAGAATATCAAGATTTCCATTGTCCCTACTTGTCCACCAGATGGCAAAAAAAATATTTTTATCAATTTTCAAAACAACTTTTTGGGTCTAAACATTTTTTCCATCATCTTAGTACAATCGCAAAAAGCAGCTGTGTTGATTGCAACAAGATTTATTTCAATCAGATTAATAGGAAGAAAGTTACACATCAACAAACACAAAAAAAAAATATCCAGGTCAAATACATAACCTTCTTTTTTGAAATCTGTTAATAATGAATAATATATGAAAAATGTTAAAAATTTATATTTTAATCAATAATTTAAAAAGAAATCTTTTAAAAATTATTCTAAGAAATTTTGGTTTTTAAAGAAGGGAAAAATTTTTAAATGGCATATTTACTTCCTTGTTCAAAGTAAAGGAAGTATTGTGATGGCAAAAAATTTTGGTTTTCAGATTTTCACAGAAATATCTACTTTGATAAGCCATGAATCCATTTTGAGTAGTTTTGGCATGACGTCTGTATGTACATATGTATGTATGTATCTCGGATAACTCAAAAACAATTAGCCGTAGGATGTTGAAATTTTTTATTTAGGACTAACATCTATAGGACTAACAATCATGGTGTATTTTTCTTAACTGCAGTAATAAGCCCTCATGAAAGTTTTTCAATGATAAGTAGTTTATATTTTCATTGGTTCCAGAGTTATAGCCAAATAAATTTTTCATTAATGAAATATTCAGATCTTACAAGGGGAAGGCACATCAGTTTGAATTTGACTTCATCTCCTTTTTTTTAATTTAAATATATTGATTTATTAATAATTATTAACCTCCAATTGTAAAAAAATTGTTATAATAAACAATTATTCAAAATAATAAAAAAAAAATGGAAAAATATCAGAAGTTATTAATGAAATGAAACTTCATGTACTTTTCATTTTTTTTAAGCGTGTATATGTAATTTAATAGGCATACTAGGAAGTCATGTGCTGTCCTCATCAGATATATTTTAAATAAGCATGTAGGCATGACCTTAATAAAAAGTTGAGTTGTAGTTGAAAATTTTGAGAACATAGACCCTGAAGAAACTATCTACCCCACCCACTGCAAATACTGACCCAAACTTAGCCCAAGACTTACCCCATTATCACTTGTCTGTTGTGCCAAATTTCATCAAAACCTGTTTAACCAATCAAACGTTATTAAGCTTCAAACATGTAAACATATGTGAATACTTGAAGCAACTGCTTTTGTTCAGTGCTGCTTGGGGACTCCTAGGGTTAAGGAACCCACATGGCTGCATAGCTCACTTTGCTCCCCATTCCCAATTTTCCGGGGGAACTGGCATCCTGGACACCCACAGCTTGCTTCAGTCACCATTCCCTTCTACCCAGATGGCTCCGCCCCATTACTTTTTTGCCGTGGTGGCGGAAGTATAATAATGAAGTAAAAGGATGTATCTAATTTTCCTTAATGAAAATCTTTAATTCACAACTTCATATTCCTTGAGGGCGAAGAAATAATGAAAATTTTTAATATCTTAACCTCTATGGGTGCTAGGATCTTGGTTGATGGCTTAAAACCTTCCTGGGATAACACAAATGTGTTCTGCAAATCTGAAAGTAGTTGGTTATAGTGATGATTGGGGTACCCACCCACAAGGTGCTTGCATACTTCATCGCTAGCCTCATACGCAGTCGCCATGGGAAGCCCATTATTTTTAAACAAATGTAAATTTAATTTTATTATATTTTTAATTTCATTAAAGTTTGTGCTTTAACCAGCAAATCTCCACTGCTACATTTTTTTTTCAAGATGAAATATATCTAAAACCTTCTTAGTTATTCCAAGAAACATGGGTAAAAATTTGGTTGAAATTAATCAAGTAGGTTTTTTTGTTTAACCCGAACAAACTAAAACCTTCATCCTCTTTATATAATAGTGTATATAAAATCTTATTTATTTTATTTACTTTATTTATTTTCATAGCTTTTTCAACACTTAGCAGTGAAACTGCTATTGAAAGAGTTGATCATCTTTACATATATATAAATCGTTAGAATTTTCCTGAATTGCTACAATTGTTTGATTTTTACATACCTGGTCATTTAAGAGGTAATAATTATTATTTTTACTTGCTCAGGGTTGTAATTTGCCGTTCAAATATTAGTTTTCAATCATACTTTTCTAATCAACAAAACGTATGATTTGATATTTATAATTAATTTATATTCTGTTGATTTAATATCGACAAATGTTTTGGAATGTGAAGATTTATTTTGTACTCTTACTTAACATTATTTATTTTATTGTTATAATTTATTTTTTCAATGGGGTTTTTCCCATACATTTAGACAAAATTGATTTTAATAATGTTTCATAATGAACAGTATTTAGCTTTAAATAATACGCAACACAAATTTACATTAAAAATACTCATTTTAATGTTTCAGATTCAATAATCTCTAGTAAAATCAAATCAGAAGTAAGGAAGTTTCAAAAGAATATTAAAGATGTTTCCAGGTCCTTCAAAATATAACATAATGAACTGTTACGATAATATTGTTGAAGGAATTGTTGATGATGATGTCGATAAGGTTGTTGAAATATTGGAAAGGAATACGAATGAAATCAAAAGGATAATGACAAATTTTAAATTATATTATTTATTTTATAAGACAAAAAGTAAAGAAATGTTGATAATATTATTGGATTATTTTGATGTTAAAAATATATTTGATATTTCCAATAATTTACCATCGATTATTACTGCTGCTATAAGGGTTGATATGGATATCAAAATGATACAACGATTGATTGACAGAGGTGGAAATATTAATCATACAGATGTAAAACATGTTTCACCATTATTGCAATCTATAAAAAGTAAAAGAAATATAAATTTCATAAAAGAAATATTAAAAATGGGTGCATATGTTAATGAAATATGTGATCATGCAGGAAACTCAATAATACATATAGCAGTAATTAATTTTTGTTACGGTGATGATATCGAAGTTATTAAATTGTTGATAGATTCAGGTGCAGATGTCAATGCTGAGAATTTTTGTCGTGAACTACCTTTAATGAAATTACCGTTGGATGCATGTGAAGATTTGTGGTTAGAACTTATAAAGGGAAGACTACATATTTATCAATACACAATAGATTATTCGTTACGCGATGCGTTTTTAACTAACGTAGTATCAAAAAAAAGTAGAATTGAACAATTTTTAGATATACTTTATGATAATCGATTCCCTATAGTTACAGTGAATAAAATATGTAATCGTCTTCTATATTTGGCACTGCATAATAATTGTTGTACCGATTGTTTTATAGAAATCATTAATAATGGTGCAGATGTTAATGAAATGAAATACCACGATGAAATGTTAAACTTTTCGGCAGATGAAAATCATTGTACTAAACCATTGTTAATAGCTTTACAGCTTAATAGAGATAAGGAAATTATATCAGCACTTCTTGATAACGGTGCAGATGTTAATGCGATTGATGGACACGGATTAACACCTTTAGTATATGCAATAAATAAAAATTATAACATAAAAATAATCAATAAATTGATAAATTTAGGTGCAGATGTCAATAAATGTGATTTTAATGGAGTTACTCCTTTAATGTGTGCTATTAAGAATATCAATAATGAGATTATTGGTAGATTAATTAATACAGGAGCCGATGTAAATGCAATGGATATTTATGGCAGAACAAGTTTATGTTATGCTGTTATGTATTGTAATGATGAAGATGTAATTAATTTACTTATTAATAAAGGAGCTGATTTTAGTAAAATAAGTGATAGTTATGATCAGTTATGGTTCAATATAGAAGTTGTGAAGAAAAGCGATGATAGATTTATGGCTGAACTTATTACTAATAGATGCGGGGATATAAAAACAGGTGTATTTGGTCAAACATTTTTAATGTATGCAATAGAATTAAATATGAATAAAAATATTATTTTTAATATCATACGTAATGGGGCCGACATTAATGCAACAGATAACAAAGGATATTCAGCTCTAATTTACTCTATAAAGTATGTATGTGATATTGATGTAGTTATTAAATTAATAGAACATGGAGCTGATGTTAATGTAATCGATAAAAATGGATTAACACCTTTAAAGCATGCTGTTCATTCTCATATGTTTAAAGAAATAATACAAATACTTATTGATAATGGTGTGAATATAAACACTCATAATGAAAATGATAATACACTTTTATTGTATATATTGGAACATGTTAAATATAATAAAGAACATGTGAGTTTTGCGATTCAGAAAGGTGCTGATGTGAATATTTGTGACAATAATGGTTTAACACCAATAATGTATGCCATATTATTTGGTGAAAAAAGTATTAAAACAGAAATTATATTTACATTAATTGAAAATGGTGCCTCTACAGATGCTGTTGATGAAGATGGTCTTACAGCTTTACACCATGCATTTTTTCAAAGGGACTATGATAATGAGGAGATTCTGGTTTTACTATTACATAATGGAGCAAGTATTTTTAAATATTTGGCAAATCTTTGTGAAGGTGAAATACCTTTAATTTACGCTCTAGATTATAGTGTTAAAATTGTAATTGAACTTTTATATTGTAAAGAAGATATTAATGAGAATGATGTTGAAGATCATACATCATTTTTGTGTAAATTATTTTCTTCTTCTGTTGAACTTGCCTTTTTGCTTGTCTGTGATCATAAGGATTTAGTAAAGAAAGATAAGCCACTGATTCTCAATATTTTTAGAAAAGCTCCGGAAATTTATGTTGAAAAATTATTTTATAGCGACTTGGATATTAATGATTTGGATGAATTCCATAGAAGAGAATTTATGTACATGGTAAATTACAAAAGAATTGTTAAATTGTACAGAGCAGTTTTAGAGAAAAATGGTTATGGTGAATTGATAGATTCTGATTTGAATACACCACTTCATTTTGGTTCTTCACAAGATGAAATCAATACGTTAATTATATATGCTAATGTTGATGTTACTGCAAGAAATAAGTATGGAGTAATAACATGTGACCATGTGTTACAATCTAATTACGGCATGTATCGAAATGCAGAAGTACCATTTATAAAACATTTACTTATAGTTCTTCCTGAAGAATTGGATAGATACACTGAAGTAAAAGAAGATTATACTGATTTTATTAGTGATTGTAATGCTGAATTAAATAAGATGCAATCAGTGAATATAGTGGTTAATTTATCTTTTTTTAAATTTTGTTGTAAATTGTCTGAATATGAGATGAATCTAACATCAGAATCTGATAATTTTTGTGTTTATAACGATGAGCAAATTAAACAACTATTTCCAATTTATTTTGATGTAATTATTATGAAAATAAAGAAATGTAAGATCGATTTAAGTAAAAGACAGTTAATAATAGCTTTGGAGAGATTAATTATAAGAAATAGAACCATTAAATCATATGATCCTAAGAAATATGAAGCTGATAAAAATAATTTTTGTAGTGTTGAACATTCTGATCAGTTGTGTGAATGTATTTTTCTTAATTATGACATATTATATTGTATTTCAAAATATTTGTACGAAAGACAAATTGTTAATTTATTGCTGTCTTCATTATAGTAACGATACAACATAATTATTCTATTACATTATGAGTGACACCTGATATTATAGATTTATTTTATTGATTTTGATTTCTGAGGATATTTACCAGTAATTTTAGATCCTCCCATAAATTGAACTGTTTTATTTCTTAAAGGAGGATAAATACGTCCAGATGTTAGTACGTTTTTCATTGGTCTATATTCATATATTACTGGATCATTTCTATTGGAATTAGATAAATGAAATGTATTTATATTTTGCATAATTTCCGGCAAACTGTAATACGTTTCTGTCGCTGTAAGTCCTTCATATGATAAAGTAAAATAACGTTCCAATTCATAAATATTACCAATAGTCGGTGGAATCGTTGTCATTTCTTTATCTTGAGCATGTTCACCCCAAATCTTGTAATTATAAAATTGGTTATTCTGTAGCGATTCAACTACCATAGGAGAATCTGATAAGATACTTTCATGATGTAGCTATGTTTTTATTAAACCTCATACATCATACAATTAATGGTTTGTTTTGTTTAAATTCCTGCAACATTATTAAGTTTTTTTAAAAATATCTTCTCGTTTTCTTTGGTTACTAATTAATTATAATGTATTCAACAATATTTCAACTTGTTTAATAGTGTTAGCATATTTGTATTACATTTTAATATTGCAACTACATTTCTGCTAATTTTTTATTGGTAGACATGAAATATTCTGTAGTAAATAAATAAATAAAAATTCTGTAATCATTATATCTTTCCTGCATTACTTTTTAACTGATTATATTTTCTACTTGGTTTCCTTCATAATGATGTTATATTAGGTCTAAACAAGTACATTTTGTGGTGTAATTTCACAAAATTAAATAATATATTTAACATTTTCTAAAATAATATATTCAAAATTTTGCAAACAACTGCAATTTACACTAAGCTCAGAACATGCATATATATATAAATCTTACCTTTTTTTTTTATTTTGTCCTGTAATTTCTCCACCTTCCTCAAAGGTTGAAATACCTACCTTTTTATTTATTGCAGATGTTTTAATCAAATTTTTTTTGTCTTGCTGAGTATAATATAGTGAAAGGGACTAAAAAAAAAAAACAATTTTGTGGCATTATATTTTTGGTGCGAATCAATGTTTAAAAATATAGTTCTTTAAAATTAAAAAAAAAATTTTTTTTTTCATTACGATATATAAAAATAAATAGCCAATGCCTGAAAAGTATAACAACTTTATTGTTAACCTTTCTTGTGCAGTATTCTTATAGATTTTATCATTTATTTATGTGTTATTTAATGTATTTCTCTTAACATTATTTCATGTATTTGTGTTTAAATTATTAAAATTAACTATAAACACATCAATTTTTATTTCATAATTTGTTTTTATATTTATGATTTATATTGACATGATATTGTATCTTATATTTACATCGGGTTTCAATCAGATTAATGATTATTTATTTAATTATTTTTAATATTTTTTCTAAAACGAAAAACATCTTGTGATGTATTTCTTCTCAGCAATGGAAAAGCGTTTAGTTACTTTTGTGCTTGGTTCATTATTTTTATTAGTGAATTTTTGGAACTAGAACTTAATTTCGATGCACTTTGTATAAAATTACGTATAACATAAATTGCCAAAACTGTATTGTCCACATTTTCTGATTGAAATCAGCGGTTAGATATTCTGAATTTTTTGGTCAGGTATTGCAAAAACGTTTTCAAACATTTTTCTGACAATAATTAAATGTGTGCTTGTCATTAAACTGTTGCACAGGGAACAGTCTCATCAAATATAAGTGTGGAATCTACCGCCCTATGCCCAGCTTGGGCGCAATGGCCACGCATCAGCAACTATGCTCTGCAATGGAGAGAGTCGTGCCCAAAGCCTTGACATTTGTATCATCCCCGCGCTACCTCTATATGGTCTTCAATCCTACATGAGATCCACTCCAGGAATAACCGACCAATGGCCACCAAGACCAGCTGGATCTTAGGCGAGGTCTGCGATACCCAGTGACTCTTCGAGGAATCTTTTTGTCCCAACTGCCGAATTACCTTGGTTTCCTGCAGGTAGTACTCCACGGCCATATATAGGGATGGATTTTGGCCGCGTATTGCCTTGAGGATTTTTGGCTTCTCTACCCTTGTTGCCCGAGGCATATATACCATTATCTGTGACCTTTGCTTGGCCAACAAGTGAGCCTTCAGCCCGTTCTTTTTGAGAACGTCAGCTTCTAGCAGCTGTGCAGCCTGTTGCTCATTAACCATCTCCAGGATTACGCCATTGTCTTTTATTTTATTGTCCCAAACAATGATCCTTGTTTCAATAAAGGTTCCAGATTGAGTGAGATATGGAAACTTTCCCTCTGCAGGTTTAGGACCTTCTTTAGGGTTAGCTCCGTCGATGCCCCTGGACCAGGTTTTACAGGCACCACCTTAATGGTGGCCTGCTTAAATTTGATAGCTGTTGTCTGGCTGGTGGCGGTGGATTAACCTGCTTAGGCCCAGGAGCGGCCGTTACCGCGGCGAATGAGACAGGCTACTTCACCTTCTCCTCCACCCGTTTAATAGAGATATAGATATTTCCAAGAAGATCCACATCCGTCACTGATGTGAAGCTCTTGACGGCCTCCACAACTGATCTTGCCCGAAAGTCGAGAAACGACTGTATCTAGGGTTTGGTTGGCGCCCTGGAGTCCTTCATATTTTAGTGCCAGATTTATGTTAGTGACACAACTCACTTAAATAAGAGTCGACCAATTGTCGAAACTCTATTGATATTCTTGACTCCTTTTTGGACGAGATTATGGTCCATGCCGACCGCTTCTCCTCGGTCTGTCCTAAACACTCAGACCCGGAGTTCATCCTCTTTAAAGCAGTCTTCTCTCCGGGGACCTGCTCAGGACCAATCACCGCATAGCTGTTCTCACCCATCGGCGACTTCGCAAGAGGACGCTCTTCTGATTTGGCCCGTCCTCCATCACTATGCCCTCCTTGCGCAATTCGAAGCAGAAGCTGCAATAGGATTTTTATGCAATTCATATATTTACGAGGAGGTATGGGTACTCCCCTTGTGGAAACCACATTATTATTATTATCATCAGAAAACCGCGGACTCGGCGGAAACCTACCGATCGACCTTCTTGGTGTAAGGGGTCTCCAGTCACTAAATCCTAGGCAAACTCAACCAAGTCTTCCAAGAAATGTCCTACAGATTGCTGCTCCATCGCGATTCAATTTGAAATACATCGACTGCACTGCCAGGCACTACGATGTAGTCTGAATGAAACCTTCACCTAACACAAGACTTAGATGAGCGTTAGCAATTTATTTTTCCGAGCAAGGTTGTCTTCTTACACAACCATGCTCTAAAAGTCCAAAGCTATGCAACCTACTTGCAAGATTGGAGCAAATTTCTTCCCAAACCTGCCAGAGGATCGCAGTATTTATTTGGCCTCACAAAGCTACGAAAGTGGGACACTCTTCAAACAAAGGTAACATCCTTATTTAGTCGACAGTGGCACTACAGCAACATACTACACTACTGTGTAGTCAGCACCCCACAACAGCACAGGTTCACTAACAGCCAATGATCGTTACATGGCCCCAACGACATGAACGTAGGAACACTATACTTGCAGAAAACTATATAATTGCTGCCAGTAGCTGAAAAGCAAGTTTACAGCACACGGTCAGAGAAGTGATCCGATGCATCATAAAATATTTAAAAATATTTTCACATTTTATATATTTTTTTGTGAATTATGATTTATATTTTTTAATGAATTTAATTGTTTCCCGAACTGGTTTCATGTAGTTAGAGACTATAACTAACTACTATGCTAGAAAGGAGAGATATAGTAGGGAAAGTAAATAACTATTTGTTGATAGCAATAACTTATTAATGTTATATGGATATCCAAGTATAATATTTTATGATTTCCTTTAACATAAATTAATATTTTCTAGTTATTTTTAATATACATAAATAAAAGACAAGTTACAGAAATTTTAATGTTGTCATATAATAAATAATAATTATTATTGTAATACAATGCGTGTAACTAAGTTCAACCCTATAAATGGAGTCTATATAGTTTCACAGCAATTACCTACAGTTGCATCATCAGGCTAACCTCTTTTTTTTAACCGTAAATAATCAGTTTAGAAAATTAAGCACATTCTTTTACAATTTTATGATCCATAATTAAAAAAATATGATGTGGACACCACATGACTAACTTGAACGCTTATTAAATTACATATACACTTTTATTGTAAATGAAAAGAACATAAAATTTTATTTCACTAATAAATTCTGATTTTTTTCATATTTTCTTTTTTGTTTTGTCTTTAGTCATTTGACTGGTTTGATGCAGCTCTCCAAGATTCCCTATCTAGTGCTAGTCGTTTCATTTCAGTATACCCTCTACATCCTACATCCCCAAAAATTTGTTTTACATATTCCAAACGTGGCCTGCCTACACAATTTTTCCCTTCTACCTGTCCTTCCAATATTAAAGCGACTATTCCAGGATGCCTTAGTATGTGGCCTATAAGTCTGTCTTCTAAATTCTTCTACCTCCATAATCTTTTCTCCTCCTATTTTCACATTCAGTGGTCCATCTTTGTTATTTCTACTACATTTCATTACTTTTGTTTTGTTCTTGTTTATTTTCATGCGATAGTTTTTGTGTAGGACTTCATCTATGCCGTTCATTGTTTTCTAAATCCTTTTTACTCCCGGCTAGAATTACTATATCATCAGCAAATTGTAGCATCTTTATCTTTTCACCTTGTACTGTTACTCCGAATCCAAATTGTTCTTTAACATCATGAACTGCTAGTTCCATGTAAAGATTAAAAAGTAACGGAGACAGGGAACATCCTTGTCGGACTCCCTTTCTTATTACGGCTTCTTTCTTATGTCCTTCAATTGTTACTGTTGCTGTTTGGTTCCTGTACATGTTAGCAATTGTTCTTCTATCTCTGTATTTGAACCCTAATTTTTTTTTTAAATGCTGAACATTTTATTCCAGTCTACGTTATCGAATGCCTTTTCAAGGTCTATAAATTTGTTTTTCTTTAATCTTCCTTCTACTATTAATCTGAGGCCTAAAATTGCTTCCCTTGTCCCTATACTTTTCCTGAAACCAAATTGGTCTTCTCCTAACACTTCCTCCACTCTCCTCTCAATTCTTCTGTATAGAATTCAAGTTAAGATTTTTGATGCATGACTAGTTAAACTAATTGTTCTGTATTCTTCACATTTGTCTGGCCCTACTTTCTTTGGTATCATTACTATAACACTTTTTTTGAAGTCTGACGGAAATTCCCCTTTTTCATAAATATTACACACCAGTTTGTATAATCTATCAATTGCTTCCTCACCTGCACTGCGCAGTAATTCTACAGGTATTCCGTCTATTCCAGGAGCCTTTCTGCCATTTAAATCTTTTAATGCTCTCTTAAATTCAGATCTCAGTATTGTTTCTCCCATTTCATCCTCCTCAACTTCCTCTATAACACCATTTTCTAATTCATTTCCTCCGTATAACCCTTCAATATATTCAACATTCTATCGACTTTACCTTTTGTATTATATATTGGTGTACCATCTTTGTTTAACACATTATTAGATTTTAATTTATGTACCCCAAAATTTTCCTTAACTTATCTGTATGCTCCGTCTATTTTACCAATGTTCATTTCTCTTTCCACTTCTGAACACTTTTCTTTAATCCACTCTTCTTTTGCCAGTTTGCACTTCCTGTTTATAGCATTTCTTAATTGCCGATAGTTACTTTTACTTTCTTCATCATTAGCATTCTTATATTTTCTACATTCATCCATCAGCTGCAATATATCGTCTGAAACCCAAGGTTTTCTACCAGTTCTCTTTATTCCGCCTATGTTTGCTTCTGCTGATTTAAGAATTTCCTTTTTAACATTCTCCCATTCTTCTTCTACATTTTCTACCTTATCTTTTTTACTCTCTCTTTTTAAAAATCTTCTTTACCTCCTCTTCCTCAAGCTTCTCTAAATTCCACCGATTCATCTGACACCTTTTCTTTAGGTTTTTAAACCCCAATCTACATTTCATTATCACCAAATTATGGTTGCTATCAATGTCTGCTCCAGGGTAAGTTTTGCAGTCAACGAGTTGATTTCTAAATCTTTGCTTAACCATGATATAATCTATGTGATACTATGTGAATATAATTAAAATTTTATTTGTCTATAACTCTGGAACCGATGAAAATAAGTGCTGCTTATCATATATACAAGCCCGATTAGAATGATCCAGCAGCAAGGGACTCTGTCCAGGTTCTGCGATAAAGTAGGGAGTAATAGACTCCTGCCAACTTTGCATTCCATTATCATATATCATTGAAAAGCTCTCGATGAGGGCTTATTACTGCAGTTAAGAAAAAGTCCAAAATCTAAATGTTTTTGATTTTCAGCTTTTTTGGTTGAGTCGATAGCAGTCAAAATGGTTGGTGCACAACTAGGTGTTGCAACTAAATCCAAAATTTCAAAATTCTAGGGCCAATTGTTTTTCAGTTATGTGAGATATATATACGTATGTACGTACAGACATCATGCTGAAAATAGTTAAAATGGATATTTCTGTTCAAATCTGAAAACCAAAATTTTTCCCCATTACACTATTTTACTTTTACAAGGAAATAAAAATACACATTTTGGTAAATAAATAAAAAAAACTGACAACACATTCCTGGCATTGATTGTTTGTTCAAATATAGTATAAATATAAATTAATTTAAAAAAAATGAAATGCCATCAAAATGCCCTAAAAAGTAAGAAATAATTTCATCCAAATACTAATTTAACTCATTTTTGAATCAGTACCTGCTTCTACAAAATTTATTTCTAGATATAATATAAATTTGTTCTATAATATATATTTATAAAAACCAATGATTATTACATCAGTGGAATTCATATTTATGCGCTTTGATTGCTTTTCTGTTTTTGATTATTACGTCTTTTTATATATCGGTATGTCATCTATAAGTCCATTCAAGTATCACGTAAGTATGATCATGTATTTTGCTATTATTTCAAAAAAGTGTCTAAGGAATTAATAAGCATTTGGACAAAATTGTTTCTTCCTTTTATCGCATTTTGATGTCAGTTCCATTTTTTTTTTAATATAATAATTTTCTGTATCTGGTTAATAACAATAAGTTATTCGGCGAAATTAATGTGCTCCTTTTCAGTGACGTAATGCAGCTGTCTCCCCAGGCGAATGCCATTGATGTCTTGTTCAACCTCCTTGGTTAGAAACGGAAATAAATCTGAGGTACTAATTTCATTTTGTGCTAACAGTAAACATGAGACAAAAAAATTATATGGAGTGCATTGATTTATTAAATAACTTGCGTTTTGGCCGAGTTACAACTGTCCAGTTGGAAATGCTTTGGGAAAGAAGGAAGTTATCTTTAACAGACAAATTTGCAGATGGAAACACTGTAAGAATATTCCGAACTATCAAATTCGTTGATGAATATAATCGTAGTACGAATGATATGATATATCAAACTAATAGAGATTGTATTATTTACATTATTGATGAATCAAAGGACGCTGCAACATTGGGAAATCTCACACCCTGAATGTTATTCCAGTAGACCTGAATAACTGTGGTGGCCAGCTGCATAATGTAAAATCGGTGGAGGGTTCAGAGTTACGTTAGGCTGTAATATATCGATTTCTGATGGTTTAGTTCAGTGTTTCCCAAACTTTTCCGAGTCGTGGTGCCTTTACAAGCTATTAAATTTTTTCCCTTTTGCAATTAAATTTTTTCCATGGTGTCATACCCTAAATAAAAGTATGAGTACTCATAAGTAGTCAGAGATAAAATAAATAAAACTCGTGTATCTTCATTATTTAATTTTTTTTTACTTTATTAACATTAAATTAAAAATTATAAATGTCTTGGTTAAATTAATTATGAAGCCTTTACAATATTTCGGAGCGCCCCTATGAAGAGACCACAGCTCCCCAAGGCGTCACGGCACACAGTTTGAAAATCACTGATTTAGTTAATGACACTATGGGAATGGTAAACAAATACAAACAAACTGTCCTATGAAGGGACCAAGTGGAAAGGGGTGAGTTACCAAAACTGTGTTAATAAAATTTGATGATGAAACAATAGGTACAAAAATTAAAGATGAAGGTGTATGTGTACCTATTACATCAGTAAGTAGAACGTTTCAAGCTACTAAAGGATATGGAGATGTAAAAAGATGTATGCTACCTTTAATTTCAAGTTTGGCTGTAACAGTGCACAGTTTGCAAGGTACAACGTTAAATAGAGCTGTATTAGATTTAGGGAAAAACCTGTTTGTAAAAGGATAAGTTTATGTTGCTCTAAGTCAAGTCAGAAGCTTCAATGGTTAAACTGAATGATTAAGGTCCACGTTAAGTAATGAATAGCACACACAATAAAAAAGCACATGCTGAGGTGTAAAGATTGAGAATCGTTGTATAGGATTGAATAATTTGTTACACTTTGCTCAAATTATTGATGCGTTGATTACTTATGACATATCCACAGTGTTATTAGTATTATGAAGAAATTTAGTTGTCTGACCTTGTGAGGGATCGCAAAAGACTATATATCGTGATGCATATATATAAAAATATAAGATGTAATATTAATTAATATGTTTACTTGTCCAGGGGTGTAATTTGGTACTCTGTTAGTGATACTCTTGAAATCTACATTGCACAGGTTTGGTAATAATAATAAATTTATACTCTATTGCTTTACTTTCAAAAAATCTTTAGCTACAAGTATTATCAAGCACTTTTTTATTTTATAGTTCTATTTTAATTGTATCAATGGGATTATTCCCATATATTTGGGAAAAAATAATGTAAATATTTTATAATAAACAATTTTTTTTTAATCATAACAAAAAAAATTTTAATTAAAAAAATTTTTAATTTCATTTTTCAGATTGAAAAATCTTTAGTAAAATCAAATCAGAAGTAAAGAAATTTCAAAAGTTTCTGAGAGAATATTAAAGATGTTTCCAGGTCCTTCAAAATATAACATAATGAACTGTTACGATAATATTGTTGAAGGAATCATTTATGACAACGTTGATAAAGTTCTTGAAATATTGGAAAGGAATAAGAATGAAATCAAAAGGATAATGACAAATTTTAAATTATATTATTTATTTTATAAGACAAAAAGTAAAGAAATGTTGATAATATTATAGGATTATTTTGATGTTAAAAATATATTTGATATTACCAATAATTTACCATCAATTATTACTGCTGCTATAAGACTTGGTATGGATATCAAAATGATACAACGATTGATTGACAGAGGTGGAAATATTAATCATACAGATGTAAGACATGTTTCACCATTATTACATTCTATAAAAAGTAAAAGAAATGTAAATTTCATAAAAGAAATATTAGAAATGGGTGCAGATGGTAATGAAATATGTGATCATGCAGGAAACTCAATATTACATATAGCAGTAAGTAATTTTTGTAGCGGTGATATCGAAGTTATTAAATTGTTGATAGATTCAAGTGCAGATACCAATGCTCAGAATTATTCCAGGGAAAAACCTTTCATGAAATTTCCACTGAATGCAGATGAAGATTTGTGGTTGGAACTTATAAAGAGAGATTATACATTGATGAAAGCTTAGGAAGCTATTTGTTAAGTGATAGCTTCCTAACTAATGTAGTATCTAAAACAAGTAGAATCAAACAGTTTATACATGTGCTTAATTATAATCATTTTACTATAAATACAATGAATGAAATATATAATCGTCTTCTACATTTGGCACTGATTAATAATTGTTGTGCTGAGAACATTACAGAAATCATTCAAAATGGTGCAGATGTTAATCACATTATATTCATTAACAGTACTTGTACTAAACCAGATATGATTGATATTGGTAAAGATTTTTTTGAAATGATATTCATTAATATTTATGACTTGTCGTTTACTAAGCCATTATTAGTAGGTTTGAAACTTAATAGAGATAAGGAAATTATATCGGCACTTATTGATAATGGTTCAGATGTTAATATGATTGATGATCATGGATTAACACCATTATTATATGCGATAAATAACAAGTATACAGTAGAAATAATCAATAAATTGATAAATTTAGGTGCAGATGTAAATAAATGTGATATTGATGGAGTTACACCTTTAATGTATGCAATTAAAAACAACAGTAATGAGATTATTGGTAGATTGATTAATGCAGGAGCCGATGTAAATGCAATAAATATATTTGGCAGAACAATTTTACATTATGCTGTTATATTTCATAATGATCAAGATGTAATTAATTTACTTATTCAAAAAGGAGCTGATTTTAGTAAAATAAGTGATAGTTACAATCAGTTTTGGTTCGGTGTAGAAGTTGTGAAGAAAAGCAATGATAAATTTATTGCTGAAATTTATTATTTATTGTCGAATGGAAACAATGTTAATAAGAAAGATGGATATGGTCAAGCAATTTTAATGTATGCAATAGAATTAAATATGAATAAAAATATTATTTTTAATATCATAGGTAATGGAGCTGATATTAATGCAATTGATAACAAAGGATATTCACCTCTCATTTATGCTATAAAGTTTGAGTGTTACATCGATGTGATCATTAAACTCATAGAACATGGAGCTGATGTTAATGTAATCGATAAAAATGGATTAACACCTTTAAATCATGCTGTTCATTCCCATATGTTTAAAGAAGTAATACAAATACTTATTGATAATGGTGTAATATAAACATTCATAATGAAAATTATAATACGCTTTTATTGTATATATTAAAAAATGTTAATAATAAAGAGCATGTGAGTTTTGTGATTCAAAAAGGTGCTGATGTAAATATTTGTGATAATAATGGTTTAACGCCAATAATGTATGCTGTATTATTTGGTAAAAAAAGTATTAAAATAGAAATTATATCTACGTTAATTGAAAACGGTGCCGATATAGATACTATTGATAAAGATGGTCGTACAGCTTTATCAATAGCATCTATATCGGCACCGTTTTCAAGCTTTAAAAATTTTTGAGATCAAGAGATGTAGCAAGGGTTATGCAGGGATTTTGAAACTAAATCCCTAAGATTGTAAAGTGTACCCAAGAGCACATATTGATTCTGACCATAATTTAATTATAAGAAACTGTAGACTACAGTTTGAGAAGATAAAAAAAAAGTGACTAAGAAATAGAATACAAACAGACTAAAAGAGAATAACGAGCATAGTTCAAATGCTTGAAGAATGTTAGTGAAGGACTTGCAATAACATCCGTACAAGTTGCAAATCATCCAGGAACTGAAACCGAATGATGCAGTTGTGCGAGCACAATTCTGTAATGTAATGCTTCAGAAGATAAACGATAACGAAGAGTTTGTTCACGAACTGTGGATGTCAGATGAAGCGCATTTCCACCTCAGTCGATTTGTTAACAAGCAAAATTTCAGATACCGGGCACAAGAAAATCCTACGCAGCTACACCAGCGTCCGTTGCACAACCAGAAAGTGACCGTGTGGTGTGCTATGTCATCTTACAGTGTTATAGGCTCTTATTTTTTTGAGGATGACAACGATCTTGCGATTACAGTGACGTCGGCTCATTACGTAGCCGTGCTTGAAAGCTTTGTTGTGGAACAACAAAAGAGATTTCCACAGATTCTTAACACAGCCTGGTTTCAACAAGACGGAGCAACGTCACATACTGCACGAATATTGATGGCAGCTGTACGCCGATTGTTTGGACGTGTCATTTCACAAAACGGTGACATTAGATGGCCTCCCAGATCACCTGATCTCTCAGCTTGCGATTACTTATTGTAGGGTCACCTTAAAAGCAAAATGTTCCACAGTAGACCTGCTACAACGGAAGAACTGAAGGCTAAGATCCGAGAAGCAATTGCGGAAATTCCAGTCGAGATGTTACGTCAAACCATGAACAATTTAACGAAGAGACTTCGTGAGTGTTTACGTAGAAGAGGAGGTCACCTGGAAGATGTCATCTTTAAAAAATAAACTAAAATGTATGTATCCTAAAATGGCAACATTTGTACAATTACATGAAATAAAATTCATATTTAAAAAAAAATTTTTCATTTACATTTAATTTTTTAAATTTCCCGTTTCTTTGAATCACCTGTACAACAAAACTGTAAAGATAACTCATGAAAAGAGACATGGTAAAGAAAAATACCACCAAAACTGAAAATGTAGAAAATAGACTGATTATAGTGAAATATGATAAGTACAAGCATTTTAGAATGAATAAATATACTACTATTACATAATTAACAATTCAATTATATGTGAAATTGATCGTTTTCAATCAAACTGTTAGCACCTCATTATTCTACTGTAAAATAAACTAAATAGCAACATAATGTATTTGAGTACTACACATGAGCAGCTATCCATAACAATAACAAGGAAGACCTATAACAGTAAGCACTTTTGCTGAAAAAAGTATGTATTACACAACTTGTAAGAGATAAAAAATCTAATCCCCATTTTTTATTTTGATGTATTAAATTGTACAGATTATAAAATCTGAACATCTAATTCATAATCATTACATAAGAGGTGATCATTACATAAGAGGGAAAATTTCTACAAGGTTTTATATTTATGGTTTTTAGAACATTCTAGCCAGAAATAATGAACATTATAGATATTACATAGTTGTACATCGAATAAGAAAATTAACTGTAAATTTAAATCATTTAAACGAACTACATACCGGATTATTAAAAAACGACTTCTCAACTTTAAAAGCGTATAAAATTTTATAACTTAGAGGTTCGGTTGAAGTTTCATTTAATAGCAAAATGCATCCGGTTTTGACTTAAGTAGTTCATTAGTACCGAATTTGGCCACCAGTGTTGTTAAAAATGGATACATTTACAGGTGCAGAATGTGCTCACTGTGTGTTTGGTTTCACGAATTTGCAATCAGCAGTTGCAGTTCCATGTAATATTCGTAAAGAGTAAGGTAGGAGCAATCTAGTAGGCGTATAATTTACTCTTGCCATCAAACCTTTGTTGAGGCAGTTTGAGTTGTGTTAAACATTCAAAATCATCAGGACGCCGACGCGTCCCTGAAGCTGCTGTGGAATAACTCAGAGAAAGCTTTGCACGTAGTCCGAAGAAATCAACTAGACGTGTGCCACGTGAGTCTATTCACAAACGATTATTTGGCATGTATTACGTAAAGAATTGCACTTAAAGCTATACAAACTAACCGTGATTCAGCATATTGCAGATGATAAGAAAGTTAAGGGCTGCAGTTTTGTGTGGAAATGAGATTGAATTATAGGCAACGAAACATCATTAATGAATAGTCGACGTTTCACATTAGTAATAAAGAAAAAACCCATAACTGCCCGATGTGGGGTAGCGAAAACCCTCATGAAAATTTGGAGCACATTATTGATAGCCCTAAGGTCAATGTTTTTTGTGCCCTAAGCAAACGAAGACTGTACGGTCCGTTCTTCCAGGAGGCAATCGTGAATGGTATTCTTTAACTGGACATCCTTCAAAATTTTCTAATTCCTCAGTTAGATGATGTTGACCTAGATAGACATTACTATCACCACCTCACTACCGCCAAGAAATCAGAGATTTTCTTGATAGTCGATTGTCAGGTTGGTGGATCGGTCGTGAAGTTCCAATTGTAGGACTACCTCGATATTTACTTTTTTCGTGTGGGGTTTTATTAAAGATTGGCTTAATGTGTACCACCTTCGCCTCCTGATCTTGTTGAGCTATGAATTTCAATTACCGCCGCAGCAGCAAAGATAACTACTTATTGGCTACAGTCTGGAATGAAATCGGCTTCAGGAGAGATGTTTGTCGCATTACAAATGGAAGCCATATCGATCCAAGGTAAATGTTGGGTGACGAACTTGATGTGGTTTTCGATGAAATGAGAACTCAAATGAATCTGTAAGTTATTTAAATACATTTTTATGTACCTTTTAATTTGTGAATTTTTTTGAATCGCTCTAAATAAAAAAGTGAAGGAAAGGGTGTGAAAGAGGAAGATGGGTTGATAGAGATAAAGTGTGTGTCACACACACCAATGTTATTCTCTCGGTACAATTTTTCCATTTACTTTTTATCTTTTACGAATTATTAATAAAATAATTTTTTCAAAAACGTTCTCTGTTCAATAATAAATACTCCAAATTTTATTTTGTTAATAATTCGGCTAATGATAGAATTATTATTGGTATTTTTAATTTAATTTATAAAAAAAAAATAATAAAATAAATTATCTGCAGTTCATTTTTGTATTGTTTTTACTGATTTATCTTTTTTTTCAAGCGGCGAGTATGTTTGGTATAGTGTAATAAATGTATGTAGGATGAAATATGTATAAAGAGAAAAATATATGTTTTAGTTCTTTGCAATTGAATTGGATTTAGAAATAGTGAGTGCAAACTACGGAAGAAAAGCGAAGGTTATAGAATAATACCTATTAAAGATCGAACAAAGAGGTAAGTTTAATCGTAAACTTAAATGATGTTGAATTAGAGAGATTCCATGTTTCCAAAACATGGACCTCCTAGATGGTGGTGGGGTATTGATATTATAACAAAAAAAAAAATGTATGGTCCATTTTCGTAAGTATTCAGAATATATATTAGTTACAAGAAACAAGATATTTTTGCAAAGCAGTAGCTCCTAGATGGTGGTGAGGTCGTGATATTACAAAAAAAATTATTTATGGTCCGATTTCGTGAGTAGCTAGTGGCATCCTAGTAGCCGATACCCCATCCTTTGTGAAGATAGCAACCCCACCACTTTCTTGTAGAAGGTGCGTTTCTCAGAAGCATTACTAAAATTTTTTGTGCACGTATCTATACCTTAACATCTTCAATCCGGGAACAAAGACCATGAACATTCTGTTCATAAATGAAGGTAGCTATGAGGTGGCCACATCTACCACGTACTGCGAAGTTCAAGCAAGAAGTTGTGGTATGGCCACAACTTCTTGCCACTGCAACTTCGTGCCACGGGTTAGGGATGAACGGTCATACTGACAGGTATCCTACTTTAATTTTCTTCGGGGACATTTGAAGGTGAACGTTAAAAAGTTTCATTATTCTCTTCACCTCAATAACACTTTGGGGATGAAGCTCTTCTACAATTTCACTAACATCCGTCTCAAAATGATCCTGGCAAAAATGATTTCCCAGCTAGTATTCAAGGTTTTATGACAAACCACATTTATATTTATAGCACCCACACCGGTTAGACTAAGTGCGACAGACTGTGCTCACCACTGAAAGTCTATTAGTATTGATCAGTCTCTCAACTTTCTTACATTCTTGCAGGAGCCGCTTGAACCTGTTACTTATCTTATTAATCAAAAAAGGCGAGACCTTGTGAAGGTCCACGTTCACAAGGTGGAGACCTTGTGATTATTTCATAGTACTACAAATCTGACATTAGAATATTGCAGATGTGAATTTTCACCATTTAAATTGTTAATAACTTCAGGACAATCGTCATCATGTAAAGCTGATAGAGGTCTTTTCACAAGACTAATGTTGGTGGTTTTTTCAGATGGACCACCAACCACCACCAGTGTTTTTCTGTGGAATACTAATTTTGGTTCCACAACTTTGGGGGAAGTTTAGATATTATTAAACTTTATAAATAATAGTCCAATCATATTACATTGGAATTTGATAGTGGAAAAAACTAAGCAGAATCTTTGTTCAGAATTTTTCATCTCACCCTCCTAAACCTATTAATTCACCTGAATGAACTACTGCTTCATTAACATGAAGCACTATAGATAGATCATCATTAACATGGTGATGAGAAATAAATTTTTTTTATCAAATTTCAGAACAATTAGAATAAACATCAACAAAAATAATCATATTTTTCTATAACATATTTTATTTTATAATTTATTCATATTTTTCTATTCACAATAAGGTGAAACACCTTTGTACAAAGAAAAACTACTTTGCTTCATTACCTTGTTCTCATGTGTGTCATGCACAATTCAATCTGCATTCCTTACCCTTATGCAAACTTTCTTTATCCACCAATACAAGAATTTTTTAAATTCTTAATCTTATCTTGAAAAATGTGGTAAATAACTTCTCATTCACATTTATATTACATTCTGCTATAAGGGAATATTAAATACGAATAATTGCCTATAATCAATCGCATGTATCATATGAAAAGTAATAATTTGTTGCATTGTAAAAGTGGAGAGTTAAACCTGGAAGGAGTGGACTGCTATCAGAATAATTTACTACTGAATAAAGAATGAAACGAGGACTTAAAATTATTATTTATTTATTAAAATTATAATTATTATTATTTTGATATATCAGTGTTCATTTCCTTGTATAAATTAACTACATAAATCTGGCGTAGCTCTTTTTTTACCTTAGCACTTGCAAATTCAAACAAGTGTGATATAAATAGGGCTGCTTCACAAATCCCCTAAAAACAAAACAAAAATTACAAATAGAGGTTAATACCATATTACAATAATTATAATAATCATATCAATTAAGTAAAACGGTAACAAATTTAATAAATGTTCTGATATTTTCATAATCTTTTTCAGTCCTATCCTAACCTACTTTTCAGTCATAACCTGTTTTAGATTTTAGTGACTGTAGAAGTGGTTCATCTTGGCATCAATTGATTTTAATGCTAGCAGTTATTTTTAAATAGATAGATGTGTATTTAAAATATGGTCAAAAAGGGTGTTGATTGTGAATCGTGTCTGTTCATTTAGTTCTTATGCATTTTTATGAGTTTTCATCATTGCTGTTGCATACAAGAATTCCTGATTAGCAGACAGGAAAGACCAAGTCTTTGTTCTGCTATTTATCTTTAAGATTGCCTTCTTACTAAATAGGAAATGTCCTAAAAAAAGCAATAAAGAAACGGCCCACATTCCTTTATTACTTCAATTAAAATCCAGAATACTGTGTAGGTCTTTCCCTATCACATGTCAGTAAATATATGAAGGCGGTCCAGAAAGTAACTTATGTTTGTACCTAGCGTGGAGTTAGGTGAGGGTGGGGATAGAGCCATCATCTTGGCATCAAAATGTTTCTACACTCGGTACACAGCAAGCTGTCATAGCATGTGAACTGTGATTTTACTATTTTGTTCGTTGTGAATTATTGAAATGCACGCTTCAATAGAAAATCCCACTAGTTGTGAGGTGTGTTCAGCGATTAGGTTTTTACTGGCAAAAAACCTGAAACCATGGCAACTTTGTGAGGTATACGGAAATGGAATAATGAGTGAAGCTGGAGTGAGGCAGTGGTGCATTTAGTTTAAAAATGGCTGAACCAATGTTCATGATGAGGATCGCAGTGGTCAGCTTAGCCTTGTGACTGGTGAACTGACAATGAAAATCAACAATAAAATTTATGAAAATCATTAATCCTTAAGTGTACCTTAAGTGTATTAAGTGGACCTATTGTTGCATTATGATTACAGAACTTTGCTTCATTTCCCCCAAATTTCACAAAGTTTTCTGCATGAAATTGTATCTGGGAAGCTTGGTTATTTGTGCAAGGTGGGTGCCAAAAATCTAAGGTGGCAGATTTCTTCAGAGAATAAATTGAAAAGCTTGTGCATCATTATGATAAAGTGCCTCAATTTAAATGGCGACTATGTAGAAAAATAATTTAAAATTGTCCCTTTCAAATTATAATAAAATTTCTTTTTTTTTACTAGGTTGGTTTTTATTTGAAAATGGAAGTTACTTTCTGGACAGCCCTCGTAGTAGGTTAGAATGCTTGGTATAGTTCTGTGTATGTTCTTCCCTACAACCTAGCATTGAATGCTGGGTAGAATTGATTTGATCTTAGGCCCTTGCAGTATATAAGTGCGGCACAATGGCTCTCTACTACAATGAAATGAGTTGACCTGCACAGACATGATTAATCTTCTCCATGAAGGCTACCTCTTCAGTATTAGATATGATATCATAATATGCGACTATGATATGATTTAATTCTTTGCCTAGTATTTATTTATAGCTTAAAAATTATGTTAACAAAGTTAAACAATAAAAAATGAGCTACCAAAATACAATATAGGAGCTTAAAATGCTAACTATCCGTTGAAAAATTAAAAAAATCCTTTAATTAAAATTCACAACTTTTTCAAAAATGGTGGGCGATAGAAAGATTGAGTTCATATTTGTTTTTAGCATAAAAAAAACAGAATAAAATCATGCATTGCATGTTAGGAAACAAAAATTATGTTTATCAGTGTAATTAAACATAATAATACTATAACAAATGACCACCCGTACTTGTGCATTAAAATTCTGGACTTATTTACATGAAGAAGGTACAAGAATATACAGATATATAAATAACATTTATATAGCTATACACTTTTATGCTTAGTATATTGTAAAAATGAATATTTTTATATCTGTTATGTTGTTAACACTAATTTGTAACAATTTAAATAATACAAAAAAAAATTCCCAATATTCTTAGTTTCAATGACTACTATTATAAATTTACCCTTAGCCTTCCTTGGTTTTGATTAGCTCCATTACAGGATTTTACATAAAAAAACCACAACGTTATTAAGAATGGATTAGAAAATAATTAATTATGTATCGCTTACAAAGGATGACAAAAACATGTTTGGAATAGTAATTCATATAAATTATTTGTCATTATCCAATCATCTATTTCATTAAGGAGTTTTTTGTTCACTCTGCTATAAATAAAACTAGCAGGAATAAGAATTATTAGTTTAGAAGAAATACACATCCTCTGCAGTCATTTTTTTAATGCTTTTTGATATGTTTTTTATTGTGAAAAAATATACATAGAAGATGTATATTTACATCCTTCAGTCATCATCATATCAACTCGGTTCACTGTGGCACAATTTGATGATGATGATATGTATGACATGTAAACAAACGGTAGTCTTGTACAGATGTGTGGCCATTCCTGGGGCATGTGGTCGATTCAACCCAAACAATCAAAGTACATCGGTATCCACTCTTTTAGTTTTTAAATCCGTACAAACGCAACTAACTTTTACTAGGATTTGAACCTAAGAACCTTCAACATCGAAAATAGCTGTTAAACAACTGATTTTAGACCACCCTGGTGGGCTAAATCTACGTATATATCTCAAATAACAAAAAATATCCACCACCAACCAACCAGTAACAGAAACCAAAAAAACTTTCAAAGAAACCAAAAGTTGACTTTCATGAGATCCCACTTCATCAATCAATAAAATTCCAAACTTACATCAAACAAAGAATAAATAAATAAAAACTAAAAATTAGGAAACATAAACCCTAATAACGACAAAACTTGAACAACTAATGGAATGATTATCATTCCAGTTAGCACTGAGTTATGTTCAAGTTTTATCGTTATTAGGGTTTGTTTTGTATTTTTTGTTTTTGTTTGATGTAATTTTGGATTTTTGTACTGATTGATGAAGCAGGATCTTATAAAAGTCAACTTTTGGTATTAGTTTTATAGGTTTTTGTTACTGTGTTTGGTGATTTTTTTCCTGTAATTTGAGAATTTGTCATAATGGTCAGTATGTTGATGATTAATTGAATTTTCGCAAAGTTTTATATATATGAGTTAAGAAACGAACTGTATGTAATCCAAAATTTAAATATTAGGTAGTAATAATGAAAAATGAAAATTTGGGGCCAATGACCATAGCAGTCTGTGACTAAAAGAAAACAGTGGGTCACCAATATTCAACTGGACTGCTTAAATCTAGACTACACAACTTAAAAAAAACTAATACATTATTTGAACAATTTAAACACTATTCAAATAAATCTTCACTTCAATAGGATTATTTTTATCGATCTTAATTTTACAGGGTTTTTAATTTATTTTTTTCAATTCATTTAGCAAAAACATATGTGACTTTCTAAAACTAATTATAAAGGCAAATTTCTGCACACTGTATTTTTTTAACCATATTACTGTATCTCTTTTTTCTTACATTGTATATATGTTCCAAATTTCTTTTTCATTTTACTGAAATACATCTATATTTTTTTCTACTGTTGTGTTAACCATTAAACATTAGAATGATATGTGCAGTACATATGATAAACCTTTATAAAATTATCCTTTTCAATTATCCAGACTTGGCCTTGCAAAGGTCCATCTGCATAATTGGTGTCCCGCTGTATGCAAAATCTAATACCCTTACCACTTTATTTTCAACTTTTAAATTTTCTGATTTAATTAAGTCGGTCTCTTCAATTACTAATGGATCTTTTTAAATATCACCATTACTAACATCAAGCAGTTCCTCTTCCCGTTGTAGTAAATCTTCTTGCTGTAATAAAAAGAAAACATGAATGCTATAACGTAAATATGTTTATGATTTTCAGTATAATTAATAAAATAAAAATTAATATCTCTAAATCGCTTACTACTTACATAAATAGTGCAGCTACAGTTTAATTATTACTACTATTATTATTAGGTGACTAATATTCCACGTTTTGCTAAATTTTACCAAAAAATGGTGCTACTCATCTTACAGATTTTTCTAATCTAATTAGAAATTGTAATCTTTTATAATCAAATAACTGTTAAAACTCTTATGGTAATTCTCAAGATTTTGTGTTTTCTAATTTTTCTGACATTATTATGAAATACTGCTACTGGTGAAATTTTTTACTGTAATAAATATAATTTACCTTAGAGGTAACATTACCTAAGATTTTGAATTCTAATCTTATATCTCTAAATTCTTACCAGATATAAAAATATAAATTTTGTAACAATTAACATTTGTTAAATGAGAGTTTGATTGTAAATTTTTTATTTTTTTATTTTGCCATGTAATCTTGAAGTTTGTGCATGGAGTATGGAAATTCAATTTTGTAGTACATGAAAAATGCCATGCCTGACTGGAAGTTGATATAGAAATTTTGAGGAATTGCAGCTGTACCAAAAAAAGGAATCTTTATCTAATGATTCCAAACATTTTTTAAATGTGCTAATAAAAATGAAGATACATCTTCTACTTTGTTATGTACTTAGTATTTTGTACTCATGGGTTTCATGCCCACCTATTTGAATTAACTAAATAAATAAGCTTTAAACATTTACCACTTACAAAAATTAAAAAACTTACCTAATACCAATTACCCAGCCCCCCTCTGCTTGAGGATAAAAATGAAAATTAGGCCTTAACAACAAAGACAATTGCAAAATTAAAGAATGTCCTTTGAAATATTATTAAACTTCCATGTATCCAACCAAAAAAAAAACTCAGCACAGATGATAGGACTTCACCGTCCAATTTATGACTCTAGCAAGTATGACAGCTATATGTTGTTTGTGTGTAGCAAGTCTGTTAGTGCGACACACCTCACATGCTAATCAGCTGATATGATGTTATATCATTAGGTGGTTTACCTAATTTGATTGGTTTCAGCTATTTTCCATAGATCCAGAAAATATTCAAGTTTGAAAATGGATGTAAAGTAATTTAACTAGTTAAATAAGATCTTTATGATGAGTGAAGTAGACACTGTACATATTTTATGAATTAGATGGCATTCAAACGATGAGGATACTGGGGAGTTTAATAGTTTAATGATAAGAAAATTAGCATTTAATTTTACGAAAGCAGCAAAATTTATCTGTTCTGAATGAATATATAAAATTGTTAAAAAAATTTATTCATATATCAAAAACAGATATTGGGTTGCATATGAGATTTTTCACTCATGTTTCTTATTTCTACATGCCAACAATTGTAATTTTTTTAAAACAACTTTTAAATAAAAAGTCTTTTTGGAAGAATTAAGCTTAACATCGACAAAGCAGTACTTGTTGATAAGATTTCCTGTCTACATCTATACTATTATATAAAGGGGAAGAAGTGTTTGTTTGTTTGGAATAAACAAAAAAAAAAAAACTACTTAATCAATTGCAACCAAACATTTTACTTCATGTTTCTCAGCATAACTGTGAAGGTTTTTAGATATCTTTCTGATCTAGAAAAAAAAAAGTGTTAAGTATGTAGTAGTGGAAATTTCCCGGTTAAGCACAAACTTTAATGAATTGAATTAATGAACTGTAAGTCCCTATCACTGTGTGAACTGGGTTTGAACCGAATGATTTGTATCAGTCGTTGGAATAATATTACAAAAATAATATGAGTAACATTAAATAAATTTAAAAAAATTCTGTTTAACAATAATGCTTCCTGTGGGGACTGTGCGAGAAGCTAGTATGGTAAGGTATACGAGCACCTTGTAGCAGGCTAGACCAATCATTACCATCAACTGGTAACAAGCAGGGTGCCCTTGGGGTGCTGTTTTGGAAGGGGGATATACAATGTGGTACACTTATAATATCTCTGTAAACAATCAAACAGTTTTCAAAATTCAAATGGGGTATTTGTTAGTAGGTTAAAAACTAACTTTTGCATGCTCAGGTATACTCTCGATCTAACAAATCAGAACCTTGTGGAGCCCCTGAGTTGGCTCCAAGATTTCCCTGGGTTGATCTGTCCTGAAGGGTCCAGGTTCTGGTTAGATAGCTAGTCTCTTATAAGAGACCTAATATGTGCTTAAGCTCTTTCGGCAACCAAGTTACAGGATCATGGAGTTTTTATACAGAAATTAAAAAAAAAAAAAAACTTTTAAATGACAATTTTTGAATATACACTTTTTATGATGTTATAATACCGCACAAATATAAAATCCTCTACATTATCATATTTTTGAAACTGCACTATCGATAACGGAAGGCGAGCGTTCACAATAAAAACTGAAGTCATTGTTAACATTTTGCATCAGGTTGTTACTCTCAGTTTGATTACTGCAGTTAGTATTTCTGCATCAGCTTCGCAGGGAGCTAACTTGAAATATCTTTTATAATAATATGGTAAATATGTTACTTTTCCTAATGTAAATATAAAATTAAATTTTATTTTATTTTCATTTCATTAATAAAACTATATGTCACAATTGTGATTGATCTGTATCTATCTGTATTACTAACCTGATAAATATGACAAGTAAAACAATTTTTTTTATAACAGAACACAATGAAATAGCAAAAAAAGAAAAAAAAAAAAAAAATATATATATATATGTATTTTTGGTTAATGATGAATGGTTAATTTTTAAATTTCAGTGATGTCTAAAATGTGTATATTTTAACTTGTTGATAGAGTTCTCTTTTTAATAAGCTCTGGGTAATCGGTTGTCACTTCTCATATTTATCAGGTTAGTAATTAAAACCTGACCCAATACAGATTAATAACAGTTGTGACACAGTTTTACGCACACGTGCGTGCATGTGTGTGTGTGTGTGTGTGTATGGACACACACACACACACTAATGAAATTAACAAGAAACAAAGCATATATATAAATAATAATTATAAACAAACAAAGCAATAATTATAAATACTTACATGATCTGGATATTCAATCTCTTCTTCTATCTTCACAGAGTGTAAATAATTAATTTCAAGTTCATTGGTTTTCATGTTAAGATTAAGCTGTGGTGAAACTTCATCATTCAATGAGATCTCAGATTCCTTTAAAAATAAGATAAAAGAAAAAAAACCTTACAAAATGTCCAAAATCAGTAAAATGGATAGCCATCAATTAACTAAAAACACCTGCAGTAAAGAGGTAATATCACTTAACGCCAGACTAAGACTAGAGGTTGGGAGGTGCTTCAGCAGGAAGAGTCACTTAGCGACCATGAAGTGATCTATTTTGAACTGGGGGCCTCATGGTCGATGTATAAGTAAGAAGAGTGGTTAGTGTGTTGGGCAATGAGAGGGTGCAACATATTGGACAAGAGTGTTTAGGTCATCTCAGTGGCATTTCGCTGTTGTTTTTAACGGAGTTAATTTTGAAGACTTGCCATATGTAGCTGGAGAAGGCACGACCAAAGGATATACTTGTATATTGGTGGTTGCCTGAGGTAGCGGCAGCTAGAAGGTCTGTTTTGGTGCAATAAGCGTCTACAGCAAGGAAATCGTAGAGATGTGACGAAAGAGATTGATTTGGCACTGGAAGAATTAAGGAGGTGTCAGAAAGCTTTTAAGAAAGAAATTAT
The DNA here is from genome assembly GCF_047948215.1 of Lycorma delicatula. Classification (NCBI taxonomy): domain Eukaryota; kingdom Metazoa; phylum Arthropoda; class Insecta; order Hemiptera; family Fulgoridae; genus Lycorma; species Lycorma delicatula. The sequence goes on from NC_134460.1 coordinate 155,897,086, forward strand.
GAGCAGTAAGAGAGAGAAGTGGCAGGAGTTGTGTGATCACCTCGATAGCGACATATGGGGAGATGCCTTCAAGATTGTTAGTAAAAAGTTCAGGAGGGCGTTACCTGAATTGTTGAGGAGGCTACTGGAGGTGGTTGCTGCGGCAGAGATTCCTCCATTTGATGAGATGGAATTAAGAAGTGTGGTGACGAAAATCAGTAGGCAGAAAAGTCCGAAGAGAGATTATTAGCATTGGTGGCTAGGTCCGTTGTCTTGTACACTGTTCCAGCCTGGATGAGAGCATTAGATAAGAAGATTGTGAGAACAAGACTGCTATCTTTGCAGAGGCTGTTGGCAATTTGGGGTGGTGCGGTCGTTGCGAACTGTTTTGATGGAAGCAATTTTAGCAATAGCGGCCATGCCACCTTTAGATCTGATAGCGAAGGAGGTAGTGGAGAGATCAGTGGGTGTACCAAAAGGTCAAGCTAAGCAAGATACGTTCATGAAGTGGCATCACCATTGGGAAAGGACGCAGGTTGGGAGCTGGATGAGAAGGCTGATTTCACAGATCAAACCATGGCTGGGCAGAAGGTATGGCAGTTAACCTATGAAATGATGCAGTCCTGTCCAGTCATGGCTGCTTCAACAAGTATTTGTGGGACAGAAAGAGGAGAAGGTCGGATGGGTGCCTCTACTACGAAGAGTGATGCAGTGGAGCACACAATGTTCCACTGTGTCACATGGGTGATGGAGAGGAGAGAGATGGAGTACATCATACCACAGATGTTATCTGTGGTGTGATCACCACAGATAACATAGTGGAAACGATGTTGTTTAATCGGCGAAATTGGGACGCCATTTGTAATATGGTCATCCATATAATGAGAGCTAAGGCTAGGGAGGAGGTAGAAGATGAGGAGGATGATAGGGAAATGGAGATTTGAGGTTTCTAGATTAAGGGTTAGGTGAATAGCCCCTTTCAGGAGGCGTAGGATGCCGAGGTGTCTTACAGCCGATGAGTGAATGGGGACTCCAAGGGGATTTGTTAGGGTGTTAAAAAAAAACCAGAGTGCCGAGTGAAAGGTCATCTAGGGGGCCCTCCTCTTAGAGGCAAGGCATTAGGAAAGACCCAGTCCTGGCCTACCAGGTGGTACCCAGTACTAGGAATGACATAGCCAGGTCCAACATGGTCACTCGGGAGGTTAGAGGCAAAGGCACCCTTGGGATTGAGTCGTGCTTCATTGGTCTAGGTCTGGTCCCAAGGGGAAGGGATGAAAAAAAAGACTAACACTATTGCACAATCATTTCATTGGAAGCGCTGTATACAACTGAGCATCTGAAACAAACTTCTAATTTCAGCCCATCAAAGACAGAAAAGAAGACAATAATGAATGCACTTTACATGAATATGGAGAAAATATCAGCTTTAATCAGAAAAAAAAAAAATCGCCTTTTATGGTCATCTACAAAGAATGAACCCCAACAGGCTATTTATACATTTTAAAAATCTAGAAACTAATAACAACTGAAACAGAGAAATTGAAAAAGACAGAAGAAATGAAAATAATACAAGAAGACATCAAAGAACATTTACTATGAGAAAGGGGTTGCAAAATATTTCAGGTTTCCAGGAGAGAAAAACCATAGAAGAAATATTTCTTACCTGGACAGAAGAAAAAATGTAAAATACTGGAAAATAATAAAGGAGATATGGAAGAAAAAGAAACTGAAAAAAAGAAATAATATGTACATAAAAGCAATTTGATTAAACAAGCGAGATTAAAACTACAAATCAATCAAAAATAAATTTTATAACTTATGACATCAAATATTGATATTAGTTATTTATTTAAACCCTCTTAACGGTTTTTGATGAAATTACTCATCATTAGAAATAGCTGATGAACTTCGAATCCAAGAACTAATAAGTGTGAATTGTATCAAGAAGTGGCACAGCAGGTCGGAAGAACTAATGCCATCTCTTATATTAACATTTAAGCTCCCAGTAATAACGGGAGCATTAAAATCTTGCTCAAAGATGGAGATCCGTGCTCGATGTTCTCAGGAAGGCCACACTGCCATGTGGATGAAAAATGTGTGAACTATAGTGGTTCACACGCAGCCCGCTCTTGAGACTGCCCAATTTTTAAAGAGGAAAAGGCGATTCTCAGACTTTCTACCGAGTACAAGCTATCTTTTCTGGCTGCATGCAGAGAATACAGAAAAACACTTAAATTCACAGAACCTTGTTAATTCAGATGTATCTTTTGACACTGCTGCGTCAAAACAAGCTCCCATGAATTTAGGTATTCAGCAGTGTGGATCCTGCAATAAGCTGAAAAAACTTGTTCAGATGTTATCCGATCAGGTTGCTTCACTTAAGGCCACTATTTCAGAGCTGAGGAAAATGAACAATAAGTCGTTAGTCACAGTTAGTGAATCCAATTGTGTGATCCTTCTTGTCGTAAAATTCTTCATGAATTAAAATTGAAAACATACCACATTACAACTGTGACACAACTGAAGGAGACAGACAGACTGAAACGACTTGATTATTGCAACCGGCTTCTCAAAAACATTGTTTGCGACAGTTAGACCCAACGTTGTATTTCATGTTAGACGAGGCACGGTTTCTTCATTTAAAAGACAATATTAATTCACCAAGTACTAAATAGCAAGGAATCCTCACAAGGTAATCGAGCGTTCATTTCACGATGAGATTGGTCTTACATACCGTTTCCGGTAATTGTATAGTGGGAACAATATTATTTGACCAGACTGTCAATACACAAGTTACCTCGCAATTTTCAAATAATTCTATGCACAAGTAACTGATAATGAAAAAGAATACATCTTTCAAAAAGATGGAGTTACTTGTCACACATCAAACATTCTGAAGGTGAACATTTAACAAAAAATCAACACAAATGACAACATTTTGCATCAGACAACACTCAATATGAACAGTTGAGCACAAAAGTGCATCGATCTCCAGGGTGGCCATTTTAAAAATCTTTTGTAACAATAAGGTATATAAATGCAACATTTAAATTACGTTTTATGTTATTCTTATTTAATTTATCTATATCATTTATCAAATTTCATTCCAAAATAACCTACCGATTCTGCAGCGGTTACATTATGAGTTTGATTTTATGTTGCTCATCCTGTATTAAGGGATTTTTTAAACTAATTAAAAGTAAATTTAATTCTAAAGAAAAGTAAATTTCTACAAATTTTTTTTTTTACACCATACTAATGTGACACATTACTTTTTTTCTTACACTGTACATGTTCCAAATTTCTTTTTTATTTTAGTGACTTTTTTTACTTCTACATAAATACTTTTTTTTTACCCATTTAAACATTAGAATGATATGTCCAGTGTATATTAAACTTTTTAAATTATCTTTTCCAGTTATCCAGATCTGGCCTAGCAAAGGTCAATCTAGATAAATGGTATTCCACTGTATGCAAAATCTAATACTCTTACCACAAATTGTAATCTTTTACAATCAAATAATTTGTTAAACTGCTGCAAAAATTTTTGTTAGTCATAAATATACCTTTAAAGATAATGTTACCTAAAATTTTGAATTCTTATTTTATATCTGACAATACATACCAGATTATTTTACGGTGAGGATCATAATAATAGATTTAAAATTGTGGCAATATAAGGACTGAAGAAGCAGTCTCAGTGAGCAGTAAAGTCTCAATACTGATTACAGTATATTAATATTACGTCGTATATTATTATAAATTAATTGCAATGCCAGTCTTCAGTCTGATGGGTTCAATAAGCATTTATCTGTGATATCTAATAAATTACATGGATTTTGTATTTCCATATTTCAGTTCATGCTGGTTTTTTTTTGTTTAACAGTGCTGCAGTATGCCAAAGACAGTTTATAATAAGTTAATTTGCATTTTTTTTATCAGGTTTTAAGTTAGAGATTTTTTTGTTGTAATTTTTCTGTAACTATCTTAAGTGTAATATGAATAAGAGGGAAACACCTTCGTTTTTCAGTCAACATGGCCATACAATTAAAAGTAGTTCGACGAATGTAATCTACAATGAATATAAATTTTTTCAAAAGCTATCCGACTTTGAATTCTGTAGCGTGATTTACTTTGATAAAGTTCATGAACTCAATGCTGAAACACGCGGCATTAGTTGGAGATCAGTACAAAAGATATGTAGGAGAGCTAAGGAGTGCGATAGCAACAACAGTTGCGTTCAATTTGAAACGCCAGGGAAAAATAGGACACAGAATGGAAATCTGTTACTGGACAATTTTAACCATCATGTACTGTGCAGAAACATTTATCAATACTACCTCTACCATTCAGAATGAAATCCTTACCGTTAAGAAGTTCAAAGAGGAAATACGGGAAAAACTGAAAGCAAATTTTATCATCTATGACCGTTCATCGTATTGTGGAAAAAATTGGTTTTTTAAGACATTTCACAAATTAAAAGCGTCATGTGATGGTCGACGTATATTTTATCATAAATATTTTTTTTTTTAATAAAAATTGGTTTATGAATGAAGTACAAATAACTTACAAGAAGGGAGTGCAGTAATAATAGATAACACAACTTATCTCCCTTTTGTGGTACATAAAATTACCACAACAGCTGGAGGAAAGCTGAAATCAAACAGTAGCTTTAAGGAGAAGTGGTTGCTTGCCACCGCTTTTACACATTTTTAAAAAAATTTCAGCATTCTAATAATATGTATAATGTTTACCGATACGATTTTAATGCCTTTATGTAATCTGTTATTCTTTTTATATAGATGTCTTTGATAGAAATATTGCGAATAATTGTAAAAATAAAAATAAATGAAAATAACAACACCAACAGTATAGTAATAATAATACTACTTACAAAAATTAAAATTTATAATATTAACGATGTATAAAGTAGTCTGACAAAACTGTGTGAAAGGCATTATTAAACCATGTCAGTGTGTTGCTGGTCATTATAGCAACAAGCATGCTAAAATACTAGTTGCAGCTGTACTTTTTGAATGATCTTTTTAAATCATTCCAACCTCAATTAAAAGCTTAATATTAAATACTTTATTTTCAAAATATCGTCATCTTATTCAAATTGTTTCAATGATTACAATGATGTGTTTTCCCCATAAAATAATCATTGAAACTTAAGATAGGTTGTCTCGTAAAAAACACTACAAACAAATTCCCTATGTTAAAACTGATAACTTTATCTCTAGTCTATTTATGTTACATGTGGAGTAAAACAAGGCATTTATTTGGGTTCTCCAATTTTCATAGTATTTATAAATGAGTTTATTCATACACTATTCACATTTTTTCTATTTTTTGCAGATGATATGAAATTATTTAAGCCTATTACAAATCTATTTTATATTCAATTACTACCGATTGAACTTTGTGCAAAAATGATTTGACTTAAATAGTATTTATATTAACTTAAAAAAAATTGATTTCATAGTCAATTTGGAAGGTTTGCAAATGTTAATATACTGTGCAACTGAATAATATTGCAGTAAATAATACTGCAATAAAAAAGGTATCTTCTATTAAAGATTTAGCTGTATATTTTGACAGCAAGTTTTCCAGGGAAAATAAGGCTAAAGATTTCTTTGAAAAAGGCAGAATTCACAACCAAGCAAGATTTCCCCCTAAAAATGAAATTCAGAAAAATCAATAAAGTTAACAAATTTAAATATATGGGAGACGTAATCCAAATTAATGATTTAGATAAAAAAGGCAATCAAACAAAAGTGAGAAAAATAAAATTAGCCGACAAACTAACAAAAGATTTTTTTAACAAAAAGGACATCTTGGTAGATGTCAAAATCAAGCACTAAAATACAGTAATCAAACCAGGGGACCTGTTTGCTTCAGTTTTTTTCTGGGCAAAAAACATTTTCGTTATGATAGTCCTGAAAAAAAAAATGAAATATAGAAATAAAATATAAAATCTAATAAGACAACAAAATTAAAATAAAATAAAAACTTAAAAACAAAAATTAAAATTCAAACCAAAATACTAAAAGCAATGACAAAATAAAAAACTTTAACTAAAATGTGAAACACAATAATATAAAACTACTGTACATAAAAAATTTAAGCACACTATTATTAAAAAGTATGTAAAATACTAATACTTGGAAGAAATAAAAATACCCAGCCCGAAACTTCTTTATTACTGCCCAGGATTTGATGAAAATTCCTGGACAATTTAAATTTACAATGTAAGGCAGCATAGCAATCCACAAGAATGTGGCACACAGTCAAGCGGCACTCGCATTGTACGTATATCAGTGCATTTTCTGCTGACATCAGGTACCTGTGAGAAGCTCTTGTACGTCCTATCCGTAATTGGCAGAGAACCACTTCCACTTCCTCTCAGCGAATTTTCCTGTGGCAACACAGTATCTTTGAGATGTCAAAGTTTGTTACCTACCATGGCAACCCATTCATTTTGCCACCTTGCACAAAGCGTGTGTTTGACATGGTTAATAAAGTTGGATGTAGTAATACAGGTAGTGAAGGATAGTTGACTACATGCGTCTTTAGCAGCGGAATCTGCATCAGATGTATCTTCAGTTTGAAATCAGATAAAATAAATCCAAAAGAAAAATAGAGTAAAAGCTTGAAAAAGATTCTCGAACCGATAAGAATGCAAGAAAATGAATGCAAATTAAGAAGTAATAAAGACATTTACAAATCCAATGAAACCGACAAAATGTCAATTCAATCGAAAAAGAAGAGCCAAATCTTTTTCGAAATGTTTAATTGTCTAGGTAAATTAACAAAAAAATTTTATTCTAAACCTAAAAACATTTATTTTATTCCAAACCTAATTCTTGTGTTTTCCAGCATAACACTTTCGTGTTTTGATTTATTTTTAAACGAGTTCTAGTGAAAATGCTGATTTTGCCAATGACTGATGAAAACCCTGAATACAGATCAAAATTTGACAAACCAATCGTAAATGACAAGACAAAAAATTAGAGGTTTATACAGAGTGATTCAGAGGAAAGTTATGATAGAACTATGAATGTCTGATTCTGTCAGTAATTCGGTTGACATAAGTAACAGCAGCAATATTCAGATTTCTTGTATTCCTGGTCAAGGTGAGAATATCTTGGAGTGTGCACCGTGGGAGCTTTCAATGCTCTAATGTTTTCAACAATGCACTATACAATGATAACCACTAAGGAGATAATGAATCTAATCTAACTTAATAATAACTTAGATATACATGGTATTTTATCCCAATGTTTTTCCACTATTAGTTACATGATGAAAAATAACAGCAAAGGTGCAGATGCTAACCCCCAAGAAGTGTATTATGCACTTTTCATCAATCATGCATTTTCAATTTCTTAAGGCAATGAGACAAATAATTATGCAAAACAAAAGATTGAATTTCGAAGGAGAACAGAGCAATCAATAATTAATTATAAAAACGCTCTAGATTGAAAAAATGGTATACACCTGATATAAATGTAATGCAAAGATTCTGTGGAATAATTTTGTGGATGGGTGTTAGTAAAACGCCGAGTATATAGCAAGGTTGTATTATAACCAAGTTGGTAAGCTAATTTAATGTAACACATTTGAGATTCTTCTGAGAATGTTCCATGCTTCAAATAATGGAAATGTTCCATATGATGAAAGACTGTACAAAATTCAACAACTCATCGAATAGCTTCTCCCAAAGTTTCAAGAAGGAATGAATCCTCAGGAAGTGATGTGAATCGATGAAAAATAATTCTTTTCAGGAGGACAGCTTGTCTTTCATCAAAACTATAAAAAAAAAACATCAGCACAGGGTGAAACTATTCAAATTATGCCTTGTCTGTGGCTATATATGGAATCTCAAGATATATGGTAAAAAAGAAGTAATTTCAAGCAAAGGGGGTTCCAGAAAAATATGTGTTGGAGCTTGTTGGACCATTACTTGATGTTGGATAAACACTATTTTGAAAACTGGTATACATCGGTATCGTTGACTTCTTAGTTACTTGATTGTTACACAAATCTTGCTGGTATATTAATGGCTAATCAAAAAGGAAATACAAAACAATTAACAGAAACCAAACTGAAAAAATTGAAGTAGTTACAGCCCAATGTTCAGGTACAAAAAAAAAATATATATTGAAACGGAAAAATAACAGGGATTTGTTAATGATTTCAATAAAACAGAAGGAAAGGCCACCGTGAAACCCAAGGCAGTTACAAATTACATTACAGAAGTACTTATGTACACAGTAGGTCTGCAAAGTTTCCAAATAAAATTTCTGTATTCGATACAAGTAGCGCCATCTCCCAAACAATCAGGGAAATGTGTAGCACAATGCCTGATGAGCGTGTATACAAAATTTCATCACTCTAGTCTCGAGTTATATTCTGCCACATACGTTGTGTTCCTGTGACCTTGTGGGAGCTCACAATATGGAATAGAAAAGCGCGATAAAATTTTGTGTTCGATTTCAAAAATCTTTCGTTGAAACTTATTCTATGATACAGCAAGCATTCAGAAATGAACCCCCATCTTGTGCTTCAACATAAATGTGATAGAAGCGTTTTAAAAACTGTAGAGTCGTTGGATGATGATGAACGAAGTGGAAGGCTGTCAACAGCTGTTCATGATGAAAATATTGCGAAAGTGCGCACGCTCCTGCTCAAACCTCATCTTATCCTTCAGGCCATAGCTGAAGTGTTAAACATTGGTAAAGACGTGGCACGTAAAACTTTAACAGAAAAAATTAACTGCTGAAACGTGTGCTCTCATTTCATTCCATATTTGTTGATCGCATCTTTGCGTTTTTCTTTCGCTCAAGACTTTGTTGAAATTGCCTATAGTGACCCAATTTTTTTGCAAACAATTGTAACTGGGGATGAAAGCTGCTGCTTCATGTATGATCCACAAACAATGTGTGAATCCGCTGCTTGGTTGAGTCCTAGAACACAAAGACCGGCATAAGTCAGGCAACCAAAATCAAGAGTGAGAAAAATGTTGATGGCATTCTTCCATTCAAAGAGCCTGATTCATCATAAATTTGTCCAAACTGGTCAAACTGTGAACTCTAAATTCTATTTGGAGGTAACAAAACACCTGATGCCTTCGGTCCGAGTACCGGGATTGGGCAGATGGACTCTCTTGCTTGACAACCCCCTGGTACACATGGCAATAGTTTTAACGCCGAAAATCAAATCACTGGTTTAACCCCCCCCCAAGGCCAATTCACCCAACTTGGCTCCAGCTGACTATTTTCTGTTCCCGAAACTCAAGTTGAAGATGAAAAGCCACTTTTTCGACGACATTCCGGCCACCCAAAGTGCTTGCACCGAGCAGTTAAAGGTGATCCCACAAAGTGATTTCTCCAGAGCGTTTGACGGCCTCTACCGGCACTACAGTTGTATAACTATTGAAGGGTTCTATGTAGAGGGCTGATGTGAGTAAATTCGTTAATCTTTAAATCTGTATTTTTACTTAATTTTAGTCGAGAGCTTTTCAGACATACTGTGTAGATTTGTCTGACAAAATGAGCTCATATTCCACCAGCCTTGATGTTCAATCAAGTGATATAAAAAAATCATTTTTGAAATACTGTTTTTGTCAAAAAACATCAATTGTCAGTGCTTGGTTTTCATACAACCCTGTTATCAAAGAACAGAAACTTCCAACGAAAACCCAAATATTTAGGGAAGAATTGACTTTACATTTTTTACAGATGTTTGACAATGATGTGCAAACTGAAGTCAGTCAAGATGCATCTACAAAAAAAAATGCAAGAGTAGATAGGCTGATCAACACTGATGGTAAAAAGTTAACAGCAAGACAGAGATGCAGTGGCTGCTACAAAATGAAGAGGTAAACAGATGATAGAGAAACCTCAGCAAAAATTATCAAAAGGTTGATGACAAAATGTTATGTGTATCATGCCTTCTTTTATTTTTGATTGCTTCAGCTGTTGACTGATTAGAATCTTTGATAGAAACTTTGTTGATCATGATTTTGTGTAAAAAGGTTCTGTATTGAATTCTTTATAACAAAATTGATAATTAAATGATAGAATTTATGAACAGAATTGATGTAATGTTATTGTTTTCTGTAAATATTTTTTTATAACATAGTATGATGTAAGTAATAATAACAGAGTAAAAATGATGTAAATAGGTAGTTTCCTTAAGAGTTATAAATATAATTTTTATTTATACAAGAATACTTTGTAAATAACACTAAAATTAATCATGTGATCCCTCTAAGGCTCACATGGAAAATTAAAAACTGAAGTACATCAGGAGGCTATGTGAGCCAGATGTGGCTCAAATGAGTTTTTGTATTATGTGCGTATTTGTTACAATTTTAATAAATATTACATTTAAATGACTTGTTAAAGAAGCTAAGTCTCATGCCCCTGATATCAGTTTTATGCATTACCTAACGCTTAACGGAGCACAACAAATAACTACTGGCAATCAATGAAAATTACACAGAATTTTAATAATTAAAAATAAAACAGCAAAATTATGCAGAAGCAACTTAGACACGGTATAATGAATGTTATGAGAGATTTAATCATATAAATTAAGCTAAAAACCCTGACAGAATACATTAAAACATTTGCAAACTGGTCAATTTCAACTGATGACAATTATGTTACAAAAATGATTCTGATTTTAGAATAAATATTTTTTTTAACATGCCCACACTAATAAAGGTTACTAAAAATGGGGGGAAATACTAACTAAGAATTAATCAGTTTAAACAGAATTTAAAAAATAAATAACGCAAGCTTGTTTAGATATATAAATGTCAAAATATGCACAAGTTTATGGAACTTTTATTTATTATATTACTGTCATGTTTGTGAAACAGATTCATAATATTGGTGTGTACATCTTTGTTTACTCATATCTAAGTTCGACATTATGTTATACCTTGCTTACCACCATGTAACACATTTCAAATTATGTGCATATAAAATTTTAAATTCAATAAATAAATTATTAAACTTAAATTAAATCCAGGTGATCCTTAGGTCTCTTAGCACCCCTCAGGAAATGGCAGTACTCACTTTAGCGATAACCAATTTATTCAATTTATCATCAAATCTAACAACAAATTTTATGTTACATATTAAAAGTCAATAAACAACACGCAGAACTAATTTTAATGGGGGTATTAATATTTATATACAATCACACTAAGCAAGTGATCTCTCTAAGAAATATCTTTGACACTTTCAACATGCAATCCAAATTTAAAATTAATTCCAGGCAGAGCACTGTGTACAAAATGCTTAAACAAAATGATACAGAAAGTGAACCGGAATGTGAAGATATATATGAGCCTCAATATGTTATAGTCATGTCTGTGAATAAAGTTTGTTCAGCACTTCGCATTTCCTCCGATAAGGTTAAAAAATTATCAAAAAGCACAAAGGTACCAGTTTCAAAAAATAATGTTACAAAAATAGCCGAGTCGGTCACCAGTAAATTAAACAAATCCTTTCATTTAAATATTTCTACAGAAGAAACCAGTTTAGTACTACAAAATTATGCTGATTTAGGAAGGGAATATGAATTAATCATTAAAATAAAAGATAAAATGAAAACAGTTAAATCAACCCAGGAAAAAATTAATATTTTATTACCATGAAGCTGAAAGAATCAAAAAATTCAAAATGAGTTTGGTGTTGGTCAGTATTTAGCCCTTCAATCCAAAAAATTAGTTAAAACAAGTGGAATTTTGCCACAAATCGGCAAAAAAAATCAAGTTACGTAATTGATGAAAATGTTATTAAATGTGACCAACATTTTTACCACAATGATCAGCACAGCTGAATGATGCCAGGAAAGAAGGATTATGTCTCTGTAAGACAAGCTGATGGGAAGAAAATTAATATTCAAAAAAGCTCATCTTATGTAACATAAAGAATTGTACACAGCCTTCAAAGAAAAACATAATTTAAAAATTGGTTTTTCAAAATTTGCTGATTTTTAGACCTAAATTTTGTGTTCTGCCTTTTCTGGTAAATTATTTTCTCTAAGATGTTGCTGGAATTCAGGCATGAAACATTGTAAAACCACTGGCTAAAAATATCTTGTCATTCAAGCACGTCATTGCGAAAAATATTTACCGGTAATAAATCACGATTTATATGTTTAAAAACTCTCAGGTTTTTGACTTGCCAATAACAGCTAGAGGAAGTCTCTATGACAACTACTTGCGATAGAACATACAAGATTAGAGATGCGTTCATTCCTTAATTTGTATCCAGCCTCAGAGCTCCCGGAAAAAAAGCTACGGTTTTCTAAGGAAGCGCCTTCCAGGACAATCCCATTGCATTACAGTTATACACCTGAGCATGACTTAAATTATGACTTTTATTTTTTGAACTAAACTTTTACAGTAGTCTAATACAACCTGACTGTTAGTGCTTAATTTTTCGCCCTCAATTGCAAGCTGGCGAATTCCGTGCCTTAGTTTAAAACTATTTAGCCAACCCTGGCTGGCTTTAAAATCTGGATCGTCATTTAATAGTTCATTCATTTGAAGAACTGCCTCAATAATTAATGAGCCATTCAAAGGTAGACCTTGACTACGATGCTGTGCAAACCAAATGTACATTGGCTTGTCAAATTCAGCATTTTGTTGTTTTCATCTTCATTCTGGTTGTTACATCACCATCAGTAACTTCCATTTTACTCATCAATTGTTCTATTTTATCAGATTTTTTTTAATATTGTTTACTGATATATGGGGGATTGTGAATTCCTGTGATAGTTTAATGCTACTTTCACCCTTATATAGGTGTTGAAGAATCTCAAACTTTTATAACTTCCACATTTGCTAGACAACTTTGCTTCGTTAAGTACAGAACACAGTAATAGGTACGACACTAGTATGAACAAGTGACTCACATAATGCAAAGTTCACTCCTGTAATGAATTTTAGAAACGAAAAGGAAATGATGTAATTACAGTTCTTTTGATAATAAAGTACTATACTGTGTAAGAAATAAGAAAAAACTGATTAAATAATAGTACCCAAATGAAATGTTTATATGAATGAAAGATATGTAAAGTAATTTTATCAGTTCTTTTCTCACATGATTACAGTAATTTATACATAATGAACAATAGGCTCATGTAAAATCAGTCGCAATTAAGTGAATTTTTATGATGTAGGCCTAACAGATGGTGTACTTTTTATTAGTAATTAAAAATTTAATTTACTTTTGTGTATAAGTATTGTACCTCTAAAATAAAAATCACAAATTTTTCCAGAAGGATGACGAATTATTGAACGAGATGAAAACTATCCGCTATTCTTATTTATTAGTATCGTAGAATATGAATAAGAAAATAAGTATTATTATTTCCAATAAATAAAAAAAATAATCACGGAACTTATGCAATGTTATCCAATCCAATGTTTTTTTATCGTATACGTCATACTGTTAAATGTTTTGAGTATTTAAATTATAAATTCAGTAATTATTGCAATTATTTATTATTTAAATAATCAAAACATTTATGTTAATTGGTCGAGGTTAGCGAGCTTAGGTTAAGTTTGGTTAATTTATATCTATAACTATAAACAGCAAACCTTTGGATTATTGTCAATATCGCCCAATATAACCATTATATTATAAATATAATTTAACGAATTAATCTGCGCTCGCTAACTTAAGATTAAATATTTAACACAGGAATGTTTTAAGAAATGATTACATTGTAGGGCAATTAGACGAACAGCATTAGTAATGAAAAATTAGATTTGGTGTCACTTTAATACAAATTTTTTTATTGGAAAAAAGAAAAACAAAAAATAAATCCATTCTGCTTATTATTTGATAAAAATTATACAAAAACATATTTTCCAAACTGCTATTGTTTTGTAACTTAACAGAAAAGGATACATTAATTGTTAATTTATACAATCTCATTCAGTACTTCTTATGACTAACTTGTGTCTCATGTACGCTTATAACTGAGTTGCACACTGCTCCAAGAGGTAACAATCTACCATTACTTTATTTAACAGTGCTTTCTATAAATTTCCCAAATAACATGGCATGGAATGCGTATTGTTCTTGATATGTCTATGCTGTTTACATGAATGATTTTTATTTTTGTATAAGATCTACAATTATTTGATTATGGTACCTTGTGTGAATACTGTGTGGGAAGTGCTCATTTTCCAAATAAGCAGTAGACAGTTTTAGAATTTTATTATAATATTTTCTTATTACCATAATTATCTTAATTGCTATTAAGATTTTGCTTTTGTTTTATCAGGGGAGGGTAAATTTTTGGGTTCTAGTTAATAGCTGCAGCTTCTTACTATGGCTGTGTAGAGGAGAATTATGGGCAAAATTGTAGACTATCCCAGTGGTTAGATTGTCCTTTCTTACTACTCATCTCTTTCCTTATCCTTGATCTTCTTCCCCATTATTGGTTTTGTGGGTGTAGGTCTGAGCTTATGAGAGTTTCCATGCTGCGATTTCCAGAACTTGAAGAGCCACTACATCCTTGGTAAGGTGGGCTAGCTATGTACTAACTTAGGTACTTATTTTTCCTTTCCAGTGGCTAAATAATAGACCTGATTGTTGAAATTCTCATAGTTTCTCCTGAAAAAGGATTACAAGTATGTATGAAGATTGTTTGTGCAAGTAGTGTTATGGAGTGTTAAGTTTTTAGTTGTCTTTAGTTTTTAGTAGTGGTAATTTTAGTCTGTCATTAAGTTTTTTCTAAATCTTCATTACAGTTTTTAAAAATTGACACTTTTATCTTTAATAAAAGTACTCAATTAAAAGTAATAAAATTATTCTGGATCGTTTTATTCAATACAACACATTATAAGAGTGGCCTACTACAGACTCGTGCCATCCTAACTTGACTGGAAGAGTTTAGTTTAATCCAGGTAATCAAGATTATGGTGGTTTTGATAGGATTGAAAAACCAATTTTTTTTTGTTGATAATAATTGATTGTTTTAATTACTTTTACTATCCCAATCTACTACTTCTCTCTTATTGGAGAGGTACTTAGTGGTTTAAGATTTTCTGTTGTAACTCCCAATTTGAACTTTACAAGGCCTCAGTAAGGGATTATTCTTTTTTGGATTTGTCTTCAAAACATACAGCAATTGTTTCAGATGCTACAGCCTTATTTATTGATGTTAGATTTTTTGTGGATTACGTTACTGAACTTGTTTTGAAAATCAAAATTATAAAAAAAGGTTATAAGAATTATTTAAGATGTAAGCAACCGTGTGTGAAAAGAAAGTGTTGGTTTAAATTTCTGAAATAAATAAGTGACAAGTAATTATGCATGTCTCTTAAGTAGGGCTAAAGCTGAGGAATTCATTGTTGAAGATAATGTAATTTTATGGATAGCACTGAGTGTGTAGGTGGTTTTAAATAAAGAAATGAGACATCATTCTTTTATAAGAAGAGGAAGTGGGAGTGTAAGTGTAATTAATATATTGTTGTAACTTGACTTTTTTTTTACAATGACAATTATATTTGTAAATTGATTACAAAGTTTTTTCAAGATCTTTGATATTCTAATTGTTCTAATCTTGGGTAGTTAAAACTGGCTCTTTAAAACCATTTTGAAGGAATGCATACTGTTTCAACAGAAATTTTTCCCAGAAGAAACAAAATTTAACATAGACTCTGCTCTTTATGATCACCAACCACAAAAATCACACAATACATTTAACAAGCTCCAAAAAAAACTGATACAGTATGTCTTATGAATAGTACAGAGCAGTGCTACTTAACAGGCTGCCGCAGAATACTGTAAATGATTTCAAAATTTAGTATGTGAACACAATTATACGATTCAATAAGTGAATAATTGAGTTTGCATAAGTCTAGAGTGAGCGTCATATACAGATTCCAGTTATTTTTTATTTCAAATGAATACATTTATTAAGTGTAAAGCATAGTGCATGTGCTTGTTCACAAGCATTGTCTTTAGTGAAATTTTCCATACTGCAGGCCTTATATAATAATTGCAGCATCACATTCATTCAGTTTGGAGTTAAATTACAAACTTACCCGCTGTACACTGCATTTTATTTTTACTATGTTTATTTTATTCATTAGGACATTTTATTTATTTATCTCATTTTTTTAGGAATGAGATAAATATATTAGGAATGCTCATCACAGAAAACCTGTTATGGTATAAACAACACAAGTAATTCTCATCGGTGGTTTGAAGGAAACCTACGTGCTGTAGTTGAATCAAATTTTCAGTGATTTTTGGTGAACGTTAGGTGTGAACTATCGTATGAAAATCAATGAAATTTGATTCAAGTATGTAACTTCGATGACAATACAATGCTACACTGTCGGCATTTTGATATGACTGCAATACCCCTACACTAAATTCATGCATGTTGCTTAAAATTTTTATTTCTCATGAACTATCGTATGAAAATGAATGAAATTTGTTTGATGTAACTTCGATGTGTAAAAATAAATATTTTTACTTTTTTTTTGGTCTTAATAAACAAACAAAGCTTTTATTTAACTTGCTTTTGGAATTATCACATCTTGCAACTGCTGCTGTATCTTTTGATCTATCGAGTGAAAATCAATGAAATTTGGTACACATGTATGTAACTTCGATGACAATACAGCACTACAGTGTCGGATTTTGATCTGACCCACCCCACGCTCACACGCACTACCCCTACGTTAAATTCATGCATTTAGTTGAAAATGTTCATTTCTAATGAACTATCATATGAAAATGATTGAAATTTGGTACACGTATGTAACTTAGATTTGTAAAATTAAATATTTTTACTTTTTAGTCTTAATAAACAAACAAACTTGAACAAACAATAATATTCAGCAAATATTATTAAGAATATTTTTTTTGGATGTAAAAAGTTTATTGTTCATTAAGACTAAAAAGGAAAAAAAATTACAAAAATATATTTGATTACATATAAAAAAAATATTTTTTAAAAAAGCTTTTATTTAACTAATATTAATATTAACATAAATAAAAAAAGGAAACAAATTAGCAAAACCCTCTAAAAAGTAAAAAATAAGAATTAAATCAAATTGAGAATTTTAAACAAAAAAATATAGATTAACAAATATAAAAATGCACTGAAAAGTAAAAAAATAAATTTATATAAATATTTCACATGCTCTTCAGTTAATATGCTGTCATTTTGTATAAATAAAATAATATATATATTTAATTATGTAGTATATATATATATATATATATACATATATATATATATTTTTTTTTTGTCTTCAGTCATTTGACTGGTTTGATGCAGCTCTCCAAGATTCCCTATCTAGTGCTAGTCGTTTCATTTCAGTATACCCACTACATCCCCAACAATTTGTTTTACATACTCCAAACATGGCCTGCCTACACAATTTTTCCCTTCTACCTGTCCTTCCAATATTAAACCGACTATTCCAGGATGCCTTAGTATGTGGCCTATAAGTCTGTCTCTTCTTTTAACTATATTTTTCCAAATGCTTCTTTCTTCATCTATTTGCTGCAATACCTCTTCATTTGTCACTTTATCCACCCATCTGATTTTTAACATTCTCCTATAGCACCGCATTTCAAAAGCTTCTAATCTTTTCTTCTCAGATACTCCGATCGTCCAAGTTTCACTTCCATATAAAGCGACACTCCAAACATACACTTTCAAAAATCTTTTCCTGAGATTTAAATTAATTTTTGATGTAAACAAATTATATTTCTTACTGAAGGCTCGTTTAGCTTGTGCTATTCAGCATTTTATATCGCTCCTGCTTCGTCCATCTTTAGTAATTTGACTTCCCAAATAACAAAATTCTTCTACCTCCATAATCTTTTCTCCTCCTATTTTCACATTCAGCGGTCCATCTTTGTTATTTCTACTACATTTCATTACTTTTGTTTTGTTCTTGTTTATTTTCATGCGATAGTTCTTGCGTAGGACTTCATCTATGCCGTTCATTGTTTCTTCTAAATCCTTTTTACTCTCGGCTAGAATTACTATATCATCAGCAAATCGTAGCATCTTTATCTTTTCACCTTGTACTGTTACTCCGAATCTAAATTGTTCTTTAACATCATTAACTGCTAGTTCCATGTAAAGATTAAAAAGTAACGGAGATAGGGAACATCCTTGTCGGACTCCCTTTCTTATGTTCTTCAATTGTTATTGTTGCTGTTTGGTTCCTGTACATGTTAGCAATTGTTCTTCTATCTCTGTATTTGAACCCTAATTTTTTTAAAATGCTGAACATTTTATTCCAATCTACGTTATCGAAAGCCTTTTCTAGGTCTATAAACGCCAAGTATGTTGGTTTGTTTTTCTTTAATCTTCCTTCTACTATTAATCTGAGGCCTAAAATTGCTTCCCTTGTCCCTATACTTTTCCTGAAACCAAATTGGTCTTCTCCTAACACTTCTTCCACTCTCCTCTCAATTCTTCTGTATAAAATTCTAGTTAAGATTTTTGATGCATGACTAGTTAAACTAATTGTTCTATATTCTTCAAATTTATCTGCCCCTGCTTTCTTTGGTATCATAACTATAACACTTTTTTTGAAGTCTGACGGAAATTCCTCTTTTTCATAAATATTACACACCAGTTTGTATAATCTATCAATCGCTTCCTCACCTGCACTGCGCAGTATAATTCTACAGGTATTCCGTCTATTCCAGGAGCCTTTCTGCCATTTAAATCTTTTAATGCTCTCTTAAATTCAGATCTCAGTATTGTTTCTCCCATTTCATTCTCCTCAACTTCCTCTATAAAACCATTTTCTAATTCATTTCCTCCGTATAACTCTTCAATATATTCCACCCATCTATCGACTTTACCTTTCGTATTATATATTGGTGTACCATCTTTGTTTAACACATTATTAGATTTTAATTTATGTACCCCAAAATTTTCCTTAACTTTCCTGTATGCTCCGTCTATTTTACCAATGTTCATTTCTCTTTCCACTTCTGAACACTTTTCTTTAATCCACTCTTCTTTCGCCAGTTTGCACTTCCTATTTATAGCATTTCTTAATTGCCGATAGTTCCTTTTACTTTCTTCATCATTAGCATTCTTATATTTTCTACGTTCATCCATCAGCTGCAATATATCGTCTGAAACCCAAGGTTTTCTACCGGTTCTCTTTATTCCGCCTAAGTTTGCTTCTGCTGATTTAAGAATTTCCTTTTTAACATTCTCCCATTCTTCTTCTACATTTTCTACCTTATCTTTTTTACTCAGACCTCTTGCGATGTCCTCCTCAATAATCTTGTTTACCTCCTCTTCCTCAAGCTTCTCTAAATTCCACCGATTCATCTGACAACTTTTCTTCAGGTTTTTAAACTCCAATCTACATTTCATTATCACCAAATTATGGTCGCTATCAATGTCTGCTCCAGGGTAAGTTTTGCAGTCAACGAGTTTTGCAGTATCGCCTGGCTTTTTCCAAGTGTATATTCTTCTATTATGATTTTTAAATTGGGTATTGGCAATTACTAAATTATACTTCGTGCAAAACTCTATAAGTCGGTCCCCTCTTTCATTCCTTCTGCCCAGCCCGTATTCACCCACTATATTTCCTTCCTTGCCTTTTCCAATGCTTGCATTCCAATCTCCAATATATATATATATATATACTATATTCACATAACACAAACTTAAAAACTCTTCAGAATTACAGCCCAAATTTGGCTCTCTGCCATTTATAAACAACATTTTAAACTTCAAATTTATACCAGCATAATCAAGATTAGGTCATGTGACCTATGCTAGAGCCATCACTGTGTGTGGATCACACGAACAGTTATTTTTTCCTTTAGAAGTATGTTGTTCTCTTTCAAATCTTGATTCAACATTTGATTTTTGTCAATTAGTTACTTGGTATTATTTTCTAAGCTCTTAATTCCATTTTTGAGCAAATTAAGATAACTTCCACTGTTACATCTGTTGAAGCCAGAATCCTCAAATAAGTTGATCGATCGTCAATGGCTTGCTTGTAAGTTAATGCAATATTTTTCATTTGGTTTATATTTCTCTTCTAGTATTCTATATGTATGAATCTATTATTTTTTTATAATCTTCCTTTAGTTTTAAGTATGAAAACGTTTTTCATTTGCAGATTTGTCCTTTTGTGGCAAAGAGGTTAGGTCTAGTTCACCATGGTCATCGCAAATAGCAAAGGAGAATATATATATATTTTTTTAATTAAAATTACTTCTAAGGAACACACTTGCGTATATTTCTGACAAATTCCGTACTTTTCTGCAAATTTGCAAGAAATTCTCTAATTGGAGAGAAATTTTAATTTTTCTTAAATCTCAGAAAAACTAACTTAATAAATTAAGAATTTCTAGCAAAAATATTTGTGAGATTCTTAATTTTTCTCAAAATAGTAAGAAATTCTCTATTCTCAAAGGGAGCGGCTATTTGTTGGATGTTTTATTAGTGAGCTTTATTCAATATAATGATGGTTGTGTGCTGTACTTTTGATAAGAATTTAAGCAGAATCTAATTGGGGCAGTTATGAGAATTATCTCATATTCTCTAAATTAGGACTTATATCACATGCCCCAAAATGCAACTGAAACGGCCCCCCCAATTAGATTCTGCTTAGCTTGAAGACTATGATGCCTGGGTGTTAATGGCAGTATGAATGAATATGGTCACGATTCCAGTTTTTGAGTTCAAAGATTTTCCATCTTGTCCAATGGACTCTACACATCTCTGTAACTGAATGTTTTTATACCTACTGAATAATTTAGAAACAAAAAATATGTTGTGCACATTTTAATGAATTCATTTTATGTTGACATCAAATTAAACACCCAATTTTTATAGCAAAAACTAATTTTAATCAAAAAAATTAATTCTAATAAAAAATTGTTGTCAATACCTACTTGAAACCCAATGAATGCGATACGCATTCCTTAATACAAATTGTTTCAGCAAAGAACATTGATCTTAATATATAATTTCTCACCTTTTTACCCTCTGGTGTTTGAGTGGAGATCAGTCAAGTCATCTTTTAATGATTTGTGCTCTTCATAAAATCCATTCAAACACTTACGGTTAAAATTCATCAAATACATTTATTTAAAAATTGCTTATTTAAAATTTAATTATTATTACTCTTTCTTCCATTAAACATTTTTTGAACAACGTACTGTGATATATGCTACTTCTTTTTTAGTAAATTGTAAACTCCAGCTTGGAAGTTTTGAATTCATCAGAAACAGTACACACTCTTTCAAATACTCATATGCTATTTTGCCTTCTTATGTCATTTCTAAATGTAAAAATCTCATTATTTAATTGGCACATTGTGAAATGTAATTGCACATGAATGTCAACTTACTTATTTGTTACTTTAAATTATCAGTCCAATCTTTCTTATGGCTGAGATACACGTAAAGGATTTAAGATGTGAATGGCACTAGACAGAATTGTTTTTCTGAGAATAATGATGTTAAGTTATGATGAACAGAGTAAAGGTTTCACTGAAAGAACTGAATATCACTTGCACTTTGCATACAGATTTGTTATATTCTGTCTACTAAAAAAGCAATAGGAGATTATTTTACTCCTTGATGTTCTACGAATTCTATGATTATGCCACCTAAACAAATGCGTATCTACGGATAAGGTATGTAATATATTGTTATATAAACACTTTTATTTAAACTACATCATTTAATATAAATTTTATTCTACATTGAATACACAATATTTTAACAATCATTTTGAATATATGTATCAAAAAACATCATGTTTTAAATTCTGCTAGAAATATATTCATTACAATCATTATATTTTTATTTACATATACAAAAAAATAGTTATTAAAAAATAACTACGCTGTTAAAAATAAATATATTTAACAGCAAACATAAATCACAGTATTGTCAATCTCTCTCTATATATATAAAACAATGTACAATACTATTAATTCCAGTATCATGTGTATAAATATTTAATATTTACAGCAATATATTTTTTCTTTGTGATTATGAGTACACTGATATCGCCCTTTAAATTCTAATTAATTACAGGATACACATTACACAAATGCTTTACGACTTATGATAGTAACTAATTCATATTACAATAAATGAAAAATATAAATCAATCAAGTCTATGTATATCAAATAACAACTGATTAATTACACAGTAGTGCTTGTAATGTGTGGTTTCTTTATATGATTTTGGTTACTGTCACTTTTCTGTAATAAAAATTCCACTATTTTCTGTTGAAAAAAAATTTTTCTTTAAATAAAATAATATTTCAAAACATATTTACTTTCTGAATTGTAAAAACAGGTTTCAAAAGTGAATTCATGAAACAAATAAATTTTGGTGGGTTAAGCATAATACATCACATACTATGATTATGATGCTCTGTGGTTATAATGCGCCTGAAAAAAGACCGATGTTGTGCAAGTGTTGTATTACAGGGACAAATCACTTATTTATTATATGATTTTGTTTTTACATTTCATAAAAAATACAGGCCATTTTTTTTTTTTATACAAACATGAAAAAAGCTTTTATACTTGAAATTTCACAATGATTTAGAACATTAATGGTCTAAATATTTATCTCAAGTCATGAGAGACATAATAATAGTTAAAAAAAGGTATGCAAGGGGTTAAAATTTTAGTAATAAAAATACACATAAATTATTTACATGCTTGAAGATCCAAAATTGACAAAAACACATCTCATAAATCTATTAAGCACAAAATAAGATTTGAAATTAATATACAATAAACATTTTGAAGGTAAGTTGCTAGGCTAACTTTTATCTTTGTTTTTGTAATATTATTTGATATTTAATAAAAAAGATCTTCGATTAAGTATCTTTAATATGTATATATATGGTTTACCATTTCTTCTATGTATACACACATAGAAGAAATAATTTTTCATGAAAAAGTAGGGAATAAATCATTTTTACAATTAAAAAAAATATCTAAATCCATGATCAAGTAGGAGGCAAGTGTTTTAAGAAAAAATAACCTTTTAAATAATAATCGATACAAAGCAATTTTTAATACTGAAGTTTATGTAACTAAGTGAACATATTTTTTTCTTCTACTTTTGCATTCCATATGTAATTTCTTTATCAGAACTTATACTTTCATTCAATTTATGTAATGATTTCTCAGAATATAAATCGCCACATAAATCAATAGACTACTGTGTTCAAGACAGAATGTTAATTGATCATACATAATAATCGACAATCACAAACATGTGTGTATCAGTATGTACACAATTTTATAATTATACACATAAACAAACATGTTCTTATTCTTCTCATACGACCAATACATTTGCAGGTACATATAAAAATAAAAGCTTGTCAGATTATTCTTTTCATTTAAAGTTTTATATTGTAGCAATATTCTAATGCATAGTAAATTATACCGTCAAATTATAAGATTTTTATCTGCAAAACAAGAAATAATTTCAAATGATAAATTATGTAATGTTTTAGAAAAAATTAACTATATTAAATTTAATATTTTCAATTAAATAAAATCAATATTAAATAGAAAATAAATAAATAAAAAAAAAGAACTACGAAAAAAATAGAAATTTAAGCAAACTGTTTTTTGGGGATGATGGGGTTTGTTTTCTGAGAAAATGAAATTTATGAAATGAAAAGTTTTGTACCTCATTTTTAAGAGTGCCCATCAGGCTGGTATAGCTGTTAACTTGTCAATGCAAATTAGTTGTTTAACAGCTGATTTTTGAAGTGAAGGTTCTGAGATTCAAATCCTAGTATAAGATGGTTGCTTTTACACAGATTTGAATACTAGACAATGAATACCGGTTTACTTTGGGGGTTGGGATTCAATTAACCAAATGTCTCAGAGACTTTATACGAGTCAATTATGATTTCCAATTAAATACTACAAGGGTAATTAATCAAAGAATTATTGAAAATGAACGTTAAAATAGCTTATAAAATAACAAATATTTAATTATTTTGATTTCATTCTGGATTTTTTATCATTTTAAAATACTATAATGTGCAAATTAATTGAGAAAAGCTATTTTTTTCTCTAAATTTTTATGTGATTACCAGTTGTCTGAAACTCCCTTGAACCGATTTTAAAGTGATAATAGTTACCTTAAATTCAGTTGTGAGTCTTTGAGTGCGGCAGGTGGATGTTAGTTTTTGCACTCTGTGTAACATGTGTTGCTTTTGTGTTTAAAAATGGATATTACTCCGAAGAAGTGTGCAAAAATTCACAAAAAAATCACTGTGAAAGATTACACTTCTATGACAGTAAGAGATATTCCTTATGCAATTGGTGTGGGCAAATCA
This sequence comes from Lycorma delicatula, assembly GCF_047948215.1. NCBI lineage: Eukaryota > Metazoa > Arthropoda > Insecta > Hemiptera > Fulgoridae > Lycorma > Lycorma delicatula. Next base: position 155,921,447 of record NC_134460.1, read on the forward strand.
AATGTATCAAGTATTCTGACAAAATTCAAAGAATCTGGATCATCGTCTCCAAAAGGAGGAAAACTACTCCAAGAACTGATAAAATTCTATAAATAGGAAAACTCAGACCTTAAAAGAGATCTATTGGCAACCGGTTTGATGCTAGTAGTTCCAAATTTATGCCGTAGGCTTTTGGAAGCTGGCCGGAAGACAAGAAGACCAACAAAAAAATAATTTTTAACTCCTAAAAATGAAGAAAAATGTTTAGTGTGAGCCCAAAAATATAAAAATGACTGCTGATGACTGGAAGAAGGTAATTTTTAGTGATGAAACTCATTTATTTGTGCAGGGTTACAAAAAAAATGTTCTGAAACAAAATGACACTGTAAAACATCCTCTGAAACAGATGCTGTGGGATTTTTTCATGACATATGGTACTGGCAGCTTAGTTCCTATTCAAAGTAAGATGAATTCAACAGAGAACATAGAAATATTACGATGTAGGATTGTTCCGTTCATGCAAACCTTTGATGGGACATTTCAACATGACTTTGCTTCTTGTCAAAGTTCAAAATTGATTAAGACTTTCATGCTGGAAAATCAAATTAATGATTGAAATTCACCAGATTTAAATCCCAATGAGAACTTGTGTATTATTTTGAAGAGATGTTTAGGTAATATTGACAGTACAACAAAAGAACACATGATAACTAATGCTATAGAAGTAAGGTTCCATGATGATGAAGTCAAGAATGTGTGCACTCATCTAGTGGAGTCGATGCCAAAATGTCTTCAAGAGGTCATTTCTGCTAATGGAGGACATACTTTACTAATACATGTGTTTATCAACGTATATAAAGGCACAGAATGAATAAAAGCATAGTTTTTTTTACTTTGTCTCAACAAATTTGCACAATGTAGTGTCATGTAAAAATATAGTATGTAATCATATAAAAATCAAAATTAATAATTCATTTAGATGACCTTCTGTCTGTATCAGGAATGATGTTCACTGATTATCTAAAAAAAAATCTAACTGCTTTTCAGCAATACTCTTGAAATATTACTAAATTAGAAGGCTTACAAAAATAAACAAGAATCTACTTTAATTGCTGCTTTCTGTTTCTAAACTCTTATGCGCTTTTATATTTTATTTTTATTATATTATCTTAGTGCTTTTAAGCTAAAAATATTCTTTCTGGTTTCTTCATGTATCATAATCATAAAATTAAAGATGACTAGTAAATTGGATAATGTAATTCTTTATATTATTTTACTATCTATAAAAAAGGTACTCTTCATCCTAGTATAGGGTAAGAATTTATATTTGTAGTTCTGAGTAAGTAAAAATAAAATTAAAAAACTACAGTAATGAAAAAGAAAGTATTCAGACAACCAAAAGAGGCGACTAAATTAATATTCTAAAAAATGTTACTAAATTAGGAGGTATGCAAACCAATAAGAATCTACTTTAATCGCTGCTTCCTGTTTCTAAACTATTATGTACATACAAAATATTTTTTAAGTTCATCAATGAAAATGTTTATACATAAACAGAGACTGATCAAATGAAGAATTGTAAATATGAAATATATATTATAAGAATTTTTTTAATTTTAAAAGAGAAGAGTGTAAGACAATAATTGAAATAAACCGAAATGAAATATATGATGTAAAAAAAATTGCTGCTGCCATGTATAAGTAATCTTTAAGGTGTTAACAAGTGCATAAAATTAAATATACCGATAAGAGATGAGCGAATCATTACTGGAAATACAATAAAACTTCCATATTTAAAAATAATCCAGTCAAAATGAGACTGCTTAGTTGTGTTCAGGGAACATTGTAAAAAAAGAAAAAATATATAAAAGAAGTCAATGAGTTCACTGCAGTAAGGAGATTACTGATTTCTTATTAGCCAACACATTCTTGTCATCAGTAATAATTCCTTCAGGTCATATAAAGCCGACAATAAAAGCAACCGCACCTGTAAATTAATCACAACGTAGAGTATCTTTTGTTTCTGAAATGTGTTACACTGCTTCTCTATGCACTAGGGATCTTAGAAAAAGTAAAACTGATCCTTGCAGCTAGACAGAAAGATATTAATCTGATCAACTAAAAAAGAAGTATCATGCGAGCCAAATCACACGCAAACAGAACTGTGCAGCAAGAAGGTTGTGATCTTTTCATGACACACTTGACTTCATGAAGAGCATTAAAAAGATATCAAATGAAAAAATAAGTCAACAGATCATAGTCAAATATAATTAAACACTACAAAAATGTGTAGGGGTTATTTTATGTTTAAAGGCCTTGTTAATTAGTGCCAGTGAACAGTAAATTGTAAAGTAATTAGTATATCAAGATTTTGCAAACATAACTTCAAAAACTGTTTCCACAAGAAAACAATATGTTCTTCACCACAATTTATACCATCCCATACAGAAAAATTCATTAATAGTTCTACTAACCAGGCAGCTCCATTGATCAAATTAAAAAAAAAAATGATCTCATTAAATAAAAGATAACATAGATATGGTTTCAAAATGAAGAAAAAATAGTAATCTTGTTTAATCAATGCTGAATAATATAAGAGTTCTTATAACCAAATCTGATACTAGATATTTACAAATTGTACAGGTACAAAAATTTTCACATTAAAATTTTATTTCATTTAATAGTAACACTATGAAGATTAATTTGCATGTTGCTGTATTTTTTCTTTTTTCATAGAAATACTACACCGTTCCAATTAATCAGAATTACAGAAGCTCTGCTGTAAAACAATAATATAATTTAATTAACAACAGGAAAGTTTTGCAATCAGAAAATCACTTATGACTCGATCAAAAATTAAGAGAAATATATAAAAAGAAAAACATTAACTGGTTACAGAATACAACCCTAAAATTTATATAACTCTTCAATAAAATTTTAATTAACATTTAGCCACTGATAGTAAAGAGTAACTAATTCAACTATTTACTACTACATTAAACAAATTTTCATATTACTTTTTTATTTTGTAACATTAAGAATACATTTGTTTAACATTTGACACAATAATTTTTTTTTACACATTTCTTGCACATATAAGGTATACGCCAAATAATTATTAAAAACACATTAATCAATAATATGATAAGCATAACAATTATTATATATAAGTTGTTTAAATTTATGACTGTAACTAAAATTCAGATTAATCTGTCATTAGCCTTCCTTATAATTAATTTATATCAACTTAGATATTTCAGTGTTTAAAATAAAACAATTCATTACAGTAATCCTTAATGATAAATTGTAATCAAAGAAAAATTTCATATAATAATAACCATCAAGCAAAAAAACAAATTGAAAAAAATCAACATTATATTTTATGAAGGATTTAACTATTTTTAACAGAATCTAAAATTTCTTTCTTTCTTTGTCCAGGTTTAAATATTTTGAGATAAACTATTTATAGAGTTTTTTGTCAATGGTTTTTGGTGCAGTAGAAGAGCTCTTTTATGGCAGAGATAATTATGCTACTTACACACATGTTTTCAATATATTTATTAACATGATGTTTGCTATGAGCAAGTATTTCAAGTTATAAATTATTATTAAAAAAATAATAATAGTTTTATAATTTCTGCAATAAACAATTCAGTATAAAAAGAATAAAATAGTTTTTATAGAATAAAAAAAATAGTTTTTTATGACATAAAACAACTGATTTATGTAGAACAATGTTCTTCCCAGAGTCTTAGAGAGAAGATATGTAGTTTTACACTTACTCTGCATGGAAATTTAAGAGTTAACATGATAATTAATATAATTATCATGTTTGATTGAGGACAAATGCTGCTTCCTAACTAAATATAAACTATTGTGCTGTCCACTATCAGTGGAAAATATTACCATTTATCTGTGAGTTATTTGTACAAGACCCAGTTTGTACAACTAAGAGTGAAAATTTCAAATTTGCCCAAGAAATTTGCAGCAAAATACAATCATGACTGGTGAAATGCATTAACTCTTAACATACCAATGCTAGGTATGATTTTTAGTGATTTTGTTATAACTAAAACTTTAAAATTTATTCTTGATTTTTGTGTGTCCTGGATCCATTTAAGATAAATATTACATAATTAGATCTGTAATGTGTTCGTTCCAAAAAAATCAAAACACATTTGGGGTCCTGGCAGGACCTTGCTTGGTATACTACGTTACACATTTGGATTGATTTATTTCTTATTTTTTACAGAATGTGAATGCTGTCAGTTTTCAAAAATGGTCTGCAGATAAATCTTACATGATGACATTGTTTGATACTGGATGAGTGTATTTCAGTGACCCGGAAGATGTCTTTGGCAAATCTGATGACTTTATTCCATAAGGAGATGCGTCAGAAATGGAAGACATTGAAGGGAATTGTGAAAAAAGTGACATTGCCTCTGAAAATTCTGATGAACGAGATGGATTCACTGCAAACTCAGAAAGAAAATGAACAAGTTCAGTGACCCCAGTGATTCATCGTTGTCAATATAACACTGTCAGAGGATCTCTGAGGCCAACGTGCACAACTAATCTTGCAACCACAATGTTTGAAGTTTTGAACATGTTCTTTGATGACCAAATTTTAGATACTATATGTGCCTCCACCACTGCTGAGTGTCACATGTTGTTCAAGATTGCTATGCAAGAGCGCTCCAAACAGAATGAGACTTTGGACAGATGTAGATTCTATCAAAATATGAGCATTTTTTTTTGTGCCAATGATTGCTGGAGCTCTTTGCTGCCAAAAGGAAATAATTTCTGAAATGTGAACAGACGAAAACATTCGTCGTGGAGTTTTTACTGCTGCCATGGCATGGAATCACTGATTTGCATATATCCTTCAGTTTATCAGGTTTGAAGATAAAGCAACACATGCTCAATGAAAGAGAATGACAAAATTGTTGAACCGTTTCAAGAGATTATAGACAATGAGCAACTGGTTGCATTTCAGAGCAGATGTTCAATGAGGCAGTACATAAAATCAAAACCGGCAGAATATGGGATCATGGTCTGGGCAGCTGCAGAAGTCATATTTGTTCGAGTCGCAAGTCTACACTGGGAAGCTTCCAGTAAATGTGCAAGAGAAAAATTTGGGACACCGCGTAGTATGTGACTTGATGGAACCACTGTTTGGATCTGGAAGAGACGTGACTAAGGAGCAATTTTTTCCTGTTGCAGTTGGGCAAGGAACTGACCAAAACCACCATTCTGCGGAGGGGAAGCAATCCAAATGGTCTCCATCTTCCAAGTCAGAGCTATTCAATCTGCAGTGAGTTTGTAGTGCACAAAACTGCAACTTAGAGCACACCATCAACATCAAGGGAACAACAGATCCACAAGAGGGGACAATGCTCATACTGTCTTAGATGCACAGACAGGAAAGTCAACACAGTCTGCTGTGAATGCAAACTTTTTGTCTGCAAGACATACAGGATCACAACCGTGACATGTGCTAAAGATTGTGGCAATGGCAGCAAATGAATCTGTACTATTTGTTTTTGTGAAATTAGATAACTGATTTTATTTATACTATATACTGAATTATATTTTTTTACAGTATCCTATGTATCTTTACAATACTCTATACAGTTTTACGTGAATATTGTACTGTAGGAGTATTATAGTGTATATAATCAAATAGAAAAATGTACACTATTCCATATTAGATCTGAAAATTTTCAAACTCCATTGTTAAAATTATGTGTTTAGATTTACAAACAAAAGTATAAAACTGAATGAAGAACTAACTACTGTTTGAAATAAACAAATATACGATGCCAAAAATGCTTATTTAATTTAAATATATTTTGAGGCAACCAAAGAACTTAATTTGAGTAACTTTCTATAATAAAGAATTAAGAAATTTAAAAAGGGTTCTCAGAAGACCCCCCCCCCCCCCCGCTTGGTAAGCAACACTGATGACAGACTTGGTATGATAAGGATTAAGAAGAGTGGCTGAGGGTGTAAAACTTTTGAAAAGGCTGCGTCAGAAGCTGAAAAAATGAGAGTACAGGGCCCAGTTGAATGCTGTATACAAGTGGAAATTTGCTGCGCCTGACCTCACCACTGCAGCTTTTGAGTAGTGTGAGGTCATGGATAAAGAAATATATACAACTATTTAAGATATCTGTTGGCATCTTTTGATTACCAAAAAAATTTTAACAAAGAAAATAATCTATAATAGAAATTAATAAAATAAGTTCAGTGGTTATTAGTATCATTATATCTCATACATGTAATCTTTTGACCACACTAGTCATGTGAGATACTTCCTTTTTATTTCTGCTCTGCTGTAAATCCATTTTACACTCTTCAGTCACAATTTTTTTTAAAATAATCATATGTTGCAGAATAACAGGGTGCAAATCAACAAAATGATTGATCTCCAAAGAGTTGAATTTATGTGATTACAACACAATATCCACTTACGCATATCAGAAAATTCAATTATTTAGCAGTAACTTTAGCCTAAGTAAAATAAAATAATTTTGTAAAATAAATAAAAAATTAAAATAAAAGATTCACAAAACCGAGTCAAAAATAAATATGAAATGAAAAACAAAAATACATGGTAATCATTTTTTAATATTACTTCTCATGGTAAACTCCTGTTAAACATTTTTTTTAATTTCTTACCCTTAAGAAGAAAATACTTTTACTTTTATTACTCCAGTATACTTGTATGTAATTCAACACCTGAATATGTAAAACTACATACACACACTCACAAAATTTTGTGCTCTATTTTTTCTAATTTACATATGATTAATATAGAAGGCTAATAGAATACAATGAAAACAAAGAAACATACATACAAAATTACACAACATATTAAAATGTGCAATAAATTTAAAGCAGCATTAGAATAATTAATTACACTTGAGCAAATAATCTTTAATACCACCATTAACAAATACTACATATAAATATTTATTATTAGTTTTAATAACTACACAGCAAACAAATACACATAAATATAATAATAATCATCTACACATTTTATCATTATAAACAGTTACTACAAAAATTGATACATTTATTAACACAAGTGTTACAAATCAATGTGATGTTACACTAAATGATAATGGGCTGAGATCATGTTATCTGCTGTATGTAAAACGTTGCAATTATATTAAATTTTATCATATAAAAAATGCTTATGTTGAAAATAAAAAATCTTATTAATGAAATACATTTATCAAGAAGCGGTCAAAATGTACAATTTATGAAAATGAGCCATTGCAAGTATAAAATTTTACTCATTTTTTTCTTCTCCAACCTTTTATTCCAGTTAAAATAATTAAGATTTTGACTCGATACATTTTTAACGATCTAAAATATTTTCTATGAAAAAAAATTTCACAATAAAAATCTTCATAACAGTACTTCTAATTTTAAATTAACACAAACTTTTCTCAATAAAGGCTAAAAAGTTTTGTCTAGAAGGTTCTGGGTTAGATCAATCTTGGTTCTTTTCACGTGCTGAAAAGATCTATTTCCACATCACTTTGAACAAATATGGAAAATTAACAATCTGAATAAAAAAAAAAATCAGTTAAAAATCTGTTTCACAAAATAAAACAATAGAAACAAAGCAATTCTCACATTCAAAAAATATATAACCCACAGTAAATAGCATACAAGAAATAAAAAGATCTGTGCAATTAAAATTAACTGTACAGGTATTCTACTGAACTGATTCTCTTGGATGTGTAACTAGGATATAACAGTCTCATTCCGATGAAGTGATTTAAATGATTAATTACACTGATAAACATAATTTTTGTTTCGTAACAAGCGATACATGATTTTAATCTGTTTTGTGATGCCGAAAAAGAATATTAACTCGTATCTTTCTATCACCCACCATTTTTGAAAAAAATTTAAATTTCTATTACAGGATTTTTTAATCCTTCCTTTCAAAATTCTTTATAAGGAAATAATAACAAGTATACCACACTCCTATAATTTTAAATAACGATTGATAATTGTAACACTTGCAAATTACAACAACAATTGATTTTGTAGCTACTTTTGCAAATAATAAAAAAAATTTATACAAAATAGTAAAAGTTTATTAAAAAATGCAATCATTCAATAATAGTCTAATTTTTGTTATGATCAAGTTCAATCACTACAAAAGTTATGTTAAACAAAATACAATATTGACAAAAAATTTCTAAACTCAAATCAGAACCACATTGGTTCACATTAATTTCATTCTGTACATAGCAATAGCCTACTAGATTTGACCATTCCGTCAGTTTCTTTATTTTTTTTTCTACTTATTCAGTACACTTTTGTAGAAATTAAAAAAAAAATTACTGTTGTAAATATGAAAAAATGACAATTAGATATTTTTTAAACTAAACTCATATTTAAAAGCATTTTTCACAAAAAACTTTTTTTACCGATTCTCAAAATGCTGTTATTTGTGAAAAATTATTGTATGGAGACTATAAAAAAAAACATTTTTAAGCTTCAACTTTCTAGTAGAGAGTTAGAAGCTTAAATTCTTAGTTGCTTTAATTTTTTTTAAAAGGGTAGTAGTAATAGTATTTTCTTTTAGCGGGACAAGAGGAAGCAACCAGATAAAAGTAGTAGCAAAAGTGATAGTGGTGAAGAGAAATCAAAGCAGAATGTTGGTGAAAAATCAAGAGGATCTTGCAGGATCAAACGTATAATGATGGGTCACTGGCTTGGACTTTAGTTTAGTATGATGTCATCTCAAATAATGGAAGTTTTAAAAAAATGATGGTCACCAACTCCAAATTATGACTTTGCTAAGAATACTGTGTAATTAAAAAGAATATTCAAATACAGCCTGGTTGGCGGATTATGTAACTTGGCCAAAATATTCCAAGCAATTAAAGGGCGTGTTGCACATTTACTGTGTATTGTTTCCACCAACTAATGTGCATAGTGTTTTGGGTTCTTTCATAGTGAGGCCCTTTACTTGCTATAAAGATATGCATGAATTCGCAAAATCTCACACGTCATCTCAGTAGCAAATGTTTTGTTGAAAATATACCTGTTGATGTACAGCTGATTTCTGTCTACCAACAAGAAAGACATTGTGTCAATAATTTTGGCTGTGGTGTTTTGTGGTACAAATGAGCTACCTTTACCTTTGAGGGGCAAAGAAAATCATGAAGGTGTTTTTGAAGAAGTGATCAAAGTCAAAATTGAATCTGGTGACCACAGAAAGAGAGCACATAAAAAATTGCCACTAACTTGTCACCACGGATTCAAAATGAAACAATCGGCCAATTTGATGATGTCAATAGAGATGACATCACTACTGACATAAAGAAAGGAAGTGCTTACAATATCCTGACAGACGAGAACAATGACATATAGAGCAACTTTTCATTGGGGTTACATTTTTGAAGAAAAGATGATGATTTGTGAGGAATTTCTAGGTTTTGTATAGTTGACTGACATGGATGCAAAATCTGTAGCATCTGCAATTAACAACTTTGTAGAAAAGGTAAGCCTTGATCCAGAAATGTGCTTCGGACAAGGATACTATGGGTGTTCCAGTATGGCAGGAAAGGATGGTGGTGTTTTTAAAATTATTAGAGAAAAGTATAAGAGAGTGTTATACTTTCAGTGTGTTAGTCATAAACTGAACTTAGGTGTAAACAACTTAAATGAAACAGCAGCGATATGAAATACGGTCTCCACAATAAAAGAAATAATAAGATTCTTCTGAGAATCAATCCTTTGTCGAAAATTCATATGGAATATACCAATTCTCTGTGTAATCCATTGGTCTCAAAAATTTAAAAGTATCAGCACATTCAAGAAACATTATGTGGAAACCGTTATGGCACTTGAAAAACTACCAACAGATGGTAACATCTTTGTAAGATGAATGTGCATAATAAGAAGGTTCTGGAAGCTAAAAATAGATTTGAGAAAGAAATTCTGTCAAGATTTAGCCAGAAATCTCATAGGTTAGTGCTGAAATAAGATTTAGATAGGGGCAAATAGCACTGCAACTAATTACTTTTAGTGTTTTCAAATAAAACCATTTTTTAACAAAAAAACATTATCTTATTTTTGCCCCCTGGAGAAAATCCTGGCTACGCCTACGGTGCCCAACCAACTGATATTATATGAATAAACGAGTGACTGATTCTAAATAAAATAAATATTTATTTATGGTACATAATAACTACAATTATTGTTATACATACAAAGTCTAACTGCTAAATTGATTAAAACTGTAATTTAAATTTCAATGGTTTTCCCATATGTTCTTCTCCAGATCATTACTGTATAAGTCAGTCACTTAATAATACATACTGTATAAGTCTATTACATTTATGTATTATTAAAAAATTATAGAATCAATTTAGAAGATTCAAAATTGCCTAAATTATTATTTCATACTTTTTGTTTGATAACATACACTTTTTTATCCTGAAGAAAATTATGAACAAATAATAGATTTAATATGCATTAATAAAAGCTTTCTTCCTTTCAAAATAGTATTCTTTTAATACATTTACTCATATGAGTAACACATAAAAAATATAAGAAGTAACTTATAACAATGATAAATAAATTAATTACCAACATTAAACACAAACTAATATTTAATTTAAAAAAAGAAACAATTACTTCTGCTGTGGCTCAATCATTAAACTTATTTTTTGACCGCTTACATAGTATGTGCACATACATGATTAATACATGGACGAGTAGAGTAGGTTATAAATATAAAATTTAATGTAACAATATAATATGTAAGAAATATACAGTGATTATATGTGACTGTTTAGTTAACGACAAGCTATATTTATTTAATGAACAAGCAATTTATGAGCAAATCATTCTTTTTTTCATTATAATGTAAATATATAGGCCAAATTGATAAAAATATTACCACTGTATTATTTATACATATTTTTTTAAAAATTTTATTACAAATTGTATTATGCCGACTGAGCTTTTGAGCTTCTGGATTAAATATACTAACAAAATATAAAAACAAAAATATTAATAAAAATATATTATTTTAAATTTAAACAAATGTAACATTGTAGCAATATATTAAAATCTGTTTTTCTTAAATTTAATTTTTTATTCACATAAAACATTGCATGTATATTTTAACATATTATAAAATCATTGAAATACTAAAAAAACAGGACACTATACAATATTTACAACTATAGTAATAATAATAAATTCCTTAAATTTAAATTAACTGATAAACTACTCAAAAATATCCCAATAGATAAAGTTTTCTTTCTATACTTAAAAAAAAAAGAATTGTAAAACCTCATTTAACTTAGAAAAAATAAACCTATTTGAATAAAAAAAAAAATCTATTTTGAAATCAGATAAATATTTTCTTAATAATTACATATATTATTTTTTAAAAAGAGCTGTAGAAACCACTACAAAAAACTGTGGGGGGAAATGTACAGAAGCTAATATACCTTCTCCCAGGTGGTTCCATTCTAACAATTGCCAAATTGATTATTTCTGTTACCAGGAGGCTGAAAGTAATAGTATATGAGTAAGAATACATTAATTTTTTTCTACAAAACAAATCTAAACCTTGTTAGTTTCTACAAAATTTGCTTATGAACTTAAATATTTTAAGTAGAAACTAAACAGATGGAGAGATTTTAAAACAAATTTTTGATAAAAGTAAATCTTATTACAAGCGACATTAAAAATGAGCATTGGTTTTGATATATCTTGGATAAAAGTCATATCATTAAATATAACAAATATTCTTTGGGTTCTGTTTTTATAGTACCACTGTGCAACTAAATGAAGTGAATGTAATTTTCTTATTGAAATTAATTTATTAAAAAAAAAAAAAAAATTGATTAAAGAAACATTTGGTCAGGTTTTTTTTATGTTTTCAATTTAAGGTAGGAAAATCATTTTTGAGTTAATACTATAATCAAAAAATAGCTGCCTTTGAGTTCACAAATATGACTACCTGATTTGCCTGGGAGCACATAGTAAATATATAATTTATTCCCCGTACATCGCAAAATATAGTTAAAAATGAATAATCTAACAGAAACCTAATGCTTTATTAAGCTGGTATGTAGGAGTAAAATTAACAACCAATAACAGTGTAATATTATTTTTTTAATTCTGTAAACCTTGTTTCTGCAATCAGTTCATATTAATGAGGTTTTACTTTGCCATAGTGACAATTATTGTAAACAAATATAACTACAGTTTTAAAATATTTCATATACATACCCTAAGAGTAACCAGTTTCAAAATATTAATATTGCATAAAATGTATAAAAAAAAAGTGTTCAGTAAATATTATTTAACATTAGAAGAATTAAATGAGGAAGCAGAAAACCAAAAAAAAAAATACTAAACCGAAAGAATATGTAACTGGAAAACTGGTCATTATATTGGAATAAGTTGATCCACCAAAATAGGCCTACTATTAAAGCAAAAGAATAAAGGGCAAGTAAAAGCCAATTTAAAAATCTTTTTGAATAAATTTGGTCATCCATTATTCTATAACATATTTAAACATTTTAGAATCTTTTTTTATCCATTACATTAATTTTTGTAAATCTTATAACGAGATAACCTTGAATGGCTTAGTTGTAGATAATAAATTCATTTGGAACACTAATAACTAGAAGATACAGACTTTTTTTAAAATATTAGATATGACTGATCAAAATAACATAATTATTAAGATGTAGGATGTAGAATGATTACGTTGCAGCTTGCTAGAAAGTTTTAATTTCTCAAAAATTAAATGCCTGATATATCACGTATTGATAGTGATTATAACATGCGCTATGAAAGAACAAACTTGTCTTTGAATTATATCCTACACAAATCGAAAAAATTTTATTTACTTTTATACCAAACATGTTATATGACTTAACTTAAAAAAAATCAAGGTTTTTTATAATCTTTTTTTTCTAAATTACTGAGCGTTTCAATTATTTAAAAAACCTGTGAGAATTTACATTCTGTATTCTGTATTATGTATTCTGTATTATATACTTTCAATTAACAAAAGAAAAGAAAAATGGCTGTGAAGAAAACAAGAATATCTATTAAAATGAGCAAAAACCTCTTTGAAGTTAAGAAAGAGCAGACTTGCTTCATGTAAATATGAAATTAAGTGTAAGGACTGTACTCTACTGTAATGATGCTTTTTTTATGGAGCAACTGCATTTTACTGTGTCATAAGGTCAAGATTGTCAACGGTTCTAATGAAAATCTAGACCAAAAGGAATTTCTTGCCTTTATTGATAATTGTAAGAGCAATTTTTTTTTTAGATGGCTGCAGAAAGGAAAGTCAAAAAAATTAATTTAAATATTTAAACAACAATAAAACTCTACTTAAATTACTCTTAATAAAAACGTTTTTCATAATCTGTTAATAATATTATAGAACACTGAAATTGTACTACAAAATAAATTTTGTAGTACTTTAAAATAAATTAAAAACATGGCACTTTCGTGCAATTTATTGTTCCTTGCTTCCCATAACCTTGCTTCAAATAAATTTGAATCTCTAATGAATAACGAAGAAAAGATGGAAGCTTTAACAGGATATGATACTAAACTTTTTCGGTTAAGCTCATATGACATAGCTCTATAAAGACAGGCTTTATTCTTGAGATGCATTCATTCCATTGTACATTATTTACTAACAGAATTGAAATAGGTACTTTTTTGGGGAAATTGTTCCCAGAAACAAAATGGCTACGAATTTAACTGTCATCCATTTTCAGTATTGAAAGTTTTCCAATTACATAATATATTCTTTGGTTAAAAATGTAAATTATATACAGGTAAACATACTATATCAAATTAATGGTTAATAAAAAATCAGCTTTGGTATATGAACTTTATAACATCATCTATTAAAATTATTTGTAAACTTAAAAAAATACATTTTAAATTTATTTATAAATTACTTAATATTTTGGCTTAAAACTGATTAATAGTATCAGCTAATATCACAACAACATTAATTCTTTCCACTCATGTGTTGTAAATCATTTTGACAAATTTATTTAACAGTTTCACTTATATTCACATTATTCCCGTTTGAATACAATGATTATAAATGTTACATTCCTGTAATTGATCGATAAGGTTTACATGTAATATTGCTGTGCTCTGACTGAAAAAATATGTTCCTAGAAGCACAATTTGAAAAATAATCTTTTTTATATTTGTTACATTTTTTTACATATACGTAATCATATTTTGATGAATTTATCATATTTAAATTTAGTTTATGATATACAAACAAAAAAAGTCATGAAAACAATGAAATGGCTGCAAATATAAAAAAAAAATTTTTTATTATAAGGGGGTGAAATCATCAGCATGTGATCAATGTAATTATTTAATTTGAGCACTGAAATAGTATAATTAAAATTAACAATAAAATGGTAATAATGATACATGCGTGTACAACTACAGTAATTAACAGCAGGAATCAACAAGTATATGCGTATACGTCAATTGATTACTTATTTTAGAGTAGTTTGTTACTACTCTAAAGGTCTAAAGGTTACTTCCTTAAGGTCTTAAGGAATATTATATCACATCCTCTAACATCTTGATTGATCCAGACTACTTGGAAAGTCTCAAGAACAGCATCCTAGAAAATAACAATGAATACAATGGTACAGGGAAATGGGAAATTTTGAAACTAATAGTGGCAGCCCTGAGGAGCTGTTAGAAAAGTGGGAGTGGCATCATTCGTGCAAAACTAACTGCCATTTAGTAATCATGGACCAGTGGATCGGTACACAATATGCATTTGCTGGGAAGGAATTTTATAAGAATGGTATACGATTTTTTCTTGTGGGGCCACCTCAAAAGTAAAGTGTACACCACTCACCTGATGACAATTGCAGAGTTGAAAATGAGGATTCCAGAAGAAATCACTGCAATTCCTACAGAAGAATTTTAAAGTACCATGTAAAATCTCAGCATATACTTCCAGGAATGCATATGTTCGAATGGCCATCTTATAGACATTGTTTTTAAAAATTGAAATTTTTTGTCAGGATACTTAAAGGCATGTAATTTACTTTTTATTTTCAATAATAAAACTTGTAAATTCATTCTTTTTATTTTTGTGAGAATTACTTCAAAATTTCCCATTTCCTTGTGCCGCGCTGTAAAATAAGAATACATTGCTATTTGTGAAAACCAAATTTAAGTTAACCGATTTCTATGTCAGACCAAAGTTAAATAACGTAAAATATACTTCTCCGGTGGATGTTATTCAAACTAGACGGGGAACTGGGACAGCAGATAGATTATGTAACATAAGTGGAAAGTATTAAAAAAAGATTTTATAAAATATACTTACTATAAATTACATAAAATCAACTTTTACAATGTTCAAAGCATAAATTAGAAACTGATATTACTTCATTTAAAGACCCAAATGGCGTAACTTCACAGATTAAAAATAATGAAGTTTTATTTATATAAAAAAAAGAAAAGCTGAAAAAAACAGTAGGCCTATACAATTAAACTGTTTATTATAACCTTAAACAACACTAAAATAATTTGCATTAAATTATTTCTTATAGTATACTTAAATGTTAAAACAGTATTATTTCATGTTATTAGAGATTAAGACATAACAAAATAATAAATAAATATAAATTCTATCTCGTGTAATCTTAATGTTAAAAAAATACAATTTCAGATCTGAAAAAGAGATCCATCAACGGTAAAACTAATGAATAATAAATACACCATTTATAATATATATAATTTATAAATAGTATACAAATATATTAAATAAATATTTATAAAAAAATCTAAAGTATTTAAATAACAAACTGATCACACAATTACAAACTACTTATTTAAATTTCAATAATATGAAAATAACTTTTAAAAAATTGTTTAGGCTAAAGTATATCGTTTTAAATAATATAAAAAAAAAATAATAAATAAACATATAATCGCTACTTCTATAAAAATATAGAAACATACAATTTTTATAATAAGAGTAAAAGGCGTTACAAATGAATGTTAAATATTTTGCTTTACATACTTTTTGTCATGAGAACAGCTCTTTGGTTAAAACACTTTTATTTGTAGATGATTTTCACAAAAGCCGTGGCTTGTGCGTGATTAATGAGTATGCAATTACACGATAAAATGTAACACCTTCGCACAAACAATTGAATCCAGCGTACTTTCTATTTACATAAATTAAAAAAAACATAAATAAAACTTATGAAAATAAAAATCTTATCTTTTTTTTTATCATATGAAATTATACCCTAATGTTATTTATTACACACACTATTAACAAATAATCATTTATTTCATCAACTAGAAAATTCTTAAAAAAAAACAAATAATTATAAAGAAAGAAGATAACATTTACGAGTCATGGATTAATATTAATTCACTATGATGATGATTCATATGCTATTCTGAGTTCTACAATAAATCTAGCAGTTTAATTTAACTGGTACTTTTCAATAGTTACATTCCTTGCTTGTGTTTTGAAACTGGATAAGGTAGAAATTATATAAATTAGGCAACCAGGTAAAAATATAACATTGAACAACATTCTAACAATCATAATTTCAATCATTAATGCCTGAAAAATGATAAAATTAATTTTAAGAAGTAGGATAAGTAATCAGGGAAGTAAGAAACTACGTACAGCGTCTTATTTTCTCAGGTGTGTAACCACAGCTGACATACAGTGCATAGTAAAAAAAAATTTTCACTGCAATGAAATCCGAAATGTTTTTTTACGTTTTGAGAGCTGAGACCTATGATATGCCTACATGTCAATGAATGAACAATTTTGATGAAACAACTTAATTTTCTACAACTACAAAGTAGGACTGAACACAATAAATTAATACTTATATTTTGATTTCTTTTTGTAATGTCCTCAAAAAAAAAAATAAATACATTTATATTTTTTATCAATTTTACTCATTAAACTAAAATATTAATTTGCAAATTTTTCTTTGTTATTCAATAATAAAATTTATAAAGATTTTACTTCACTAGTGTGTCATGAATGTGATTTTCGATTAATCAGAGAAATGTTTCCATATAAATAAATATTCGTGGATATCTTAATATCTAATTTTTAAATAAAGTGCATCCAGAAAGTTATACTGTATTGAATTTTATTGGTCCATTGCTCTTTGGTCCATAGCAGGTGCTATATTCTTTGAAGAAATAATCGCTAGTAATGATTACTGTGAAACTTTAATGAACTTCATCGTTCAGTCTACAGAAGCAGAAACCTGTTCTAACAAGATATACAGCTAACATGTCAATAGCATTCTTTTGTATTTTTGGTGAATGGATTTTCTCAAAAGGAACAGTGTCTTCTAAAAACCATCACATCGCTTTCTGTAAAGCAGCAAAGATTTTTTGAAACTGACTTTACGATCGATCACAAGAGAAGGTAAATTTATTTATATTTCTTTTAAGCAAGCTTTTCTAACTGGTAATCCTTAATCTGTAATAAATATACATATATCTGCAATAAATATACTGTTAGTTTCTTGTCAAGTACTGATGTAAAAAGATAACATCAAACTTTAATCTTTAAATTTAAATATGCAAACTATGGCATCAATATGAACAAAATTGATGGGTATAAATTTTACAGCTGTAAAAATCAATTAAAAAATTAAAATATCTCTAAAAAAGTAGCATACAACCCCTAGTTTCTATGTGGTGCAAAACTTTTATATCAGCACATACGAGGAGGTACCCAAAAATAAATGGGATCTTGGAACATGTCATACTTTGATGGAACAATCCCAAACCAACCCAAATTTCTCTTCCCAGATCATTACTGTTAACTCATCATGGTGCTATACAATCCGGAAACCAAAAAAACAGTCCAGCCAGTGGAAGACAACAACATCACCGTGCCCAAAAAAGCTCATCAAACATCCACACAATATTCATTT
Organism: Lycorma delicatula; assembly: GCF_047948215.1. Taxonomy (NCBI): domain Eukaryota; kingdom Metazoa; phylum Arthropoda; class Insecta; order Hemiptera; family Fulgoridae; genus Lycorma; species Lycorma delicatula. Next base: position 155,939,428 of record NC_134460.1, read on the forward strand.
GTTTTTTCTATGCGAGTAGGGTGGTACATTCAGAATTTGTTCCACCAGTCAGACTGTAACTGGGGTTTTTATTGAAGTTTCTGAGAAGAATACGCAACAGCTTGTGGCAAAAAAGGCCCAATTTGCGGCAGACAGGTAACTCATTTTTCCACCATGACAATGCAATCTGCTCACATAGCTATCTCAGTGCCCCAATTTTTAACAAAAACTGGCCCAAGTCCCTTGCCCCACTTCACCTGATTTAGCTCAAAGCGATCTTTTTTTGTTCCTGCGAATGAAGAGGGACCTGAAGGAAAGTCTTTTGCCGATATGGATGAGATGAAGAAAAATTACAAGGAAGATGCTGGTGGCATTAAAACAGACAAATTAAAAAAAATTATTCTGAAAAACTGAATAAAAGATTGGAAAAATATATTACCTATAATGGAGAGTATTTTGAAGGGATTGAACATTTTTTGTAAAATATATATATATATATATATAAATTAAAAAAAAAGGATTCTGGTTATTTTTGGGGACCCCATCTCATATAATGTTACCTTTAAAGACAAACAATTAATTAATGACTCCTTCATTATTTATACACAACAAATCAATAATCAATCAACTGCACTCATTTTAAAAAGGAATTAACATTTTTAAAATTATAATATAAAAATGGAACGAGTAGGTTTACAGAAATCCAATGAACATTATTTTAATGTGTCACCATTTATGTAGACTTAAAATTCACAGACAAATTACGATGTTACGTAAGTGTATGAGACAAACATTTATTATTATTTTTTTTTTTACAAGAGCTATAATAGTTTTTAAAAAAAAAGGTTTTATGATATTAAAGAAATTCCTTTCTCCCTCCAATAATGAGTTAGCTATAAATAATTAATAAGTAACATAGGTTTAGAGAATTAGATAAACTACGGATTTTAACTTCCAATACGGAGTTCAGAGTTGCTATAGAATGATAGTAAAAACAAAACACAAATAATAATAAATACTACAAAGGTAAACTAGTTTTTAAAACTCTTTCAAGGAACATAGTAAAAACTTGTTACTCAATATTCAGATATAATATATTAAGAAAATATATTTTCGGAATTTTTTGGAAGAAACAATAATTGATATGTATGCTGATGAAATAAATGGTTTTTTGTATAGAAAAAGAAAAACAGTTAACTATTATTATTGCATACTTAATTTAAAATAAACCTAAGCATTTTGCTAGATAAAAATATATCTTTGGGATAAATCTGTTTTACAATTTATTATACACAAAATTATACTAATTTACATATAAATACAAAAAATTGTTACTACATTGAGCTTATCATGCACAACTCTTTACATAAAAAAAACACGGGGGTTACTTTATACGTGAACAAAAAGTCTATCCCCTTTTTTTTATCATAAAGGTAACCATTATTCTACTAATTAACACTACTTTAGGTATTTACAACAGAATGACACTACTGGATAACTAAACCTAAATCTTAAAATCTTTCAAAGATGATGTCCAGTAAACTCAGCCTTTTACATAATTAAATTTGACCATTTCATAAAAATAGGAACACATAGTCATATACAAAGCACTGAACACTAAATGTTATGACAGGTCTTAAAATTATGTCATGTTGATTTAATCATGAGTCAAACTTAAAACAATTAATTATCTTAGCTTATAAACATTCTATCAGAATTCCTTTGTCAACCGATACAAATTCGGTTTCATTTTTCAAGTAGCTATAGCTACTGTTACAAATTTTTTCATCTAATAAAACTGATCATAATGGATCTGTCCTATTATTAATTTTTAAGAATATGTTTATGATTCCTTGCAACCATACCGTATTGTACACACACACATACAGAACAAACTATTCTTATATAATTTGTTGGTACGGATGAATTTTATCCATTTTAAATGGATATAAGTTTAACCAATGTTAAATTTATCATAAAAATTAAAAAAAAACCATAAAGAAATAAAAATAAAAATAGGCCTTAATTGTCTGTTCATACTGTTATAAGTAATCTATAAAAAGGAACAATAAATAAATAAAAATACGACAAATTACATATATAATTACACTTTTGGTTTTATATCTCAGAAAGTTGCAGTATCTATATTAATTACTTGGAAAGTTAAAAGGATATACTTATATATACAAAATGAATTGTGCAACATAAAAAATGATGTCACCCACAAATTAGTCATAAAAAAACAAAAACAGTACAACAATAATAAATTTTAATAATGGACATGTTACAATTAATGAAAAAGTACATAAAATAATAAAGTTAAAAAACCCATACATATCCTCAAAAAAATAAATAACTAATATGCATACAATTTAACATTACCATTATAACAACATAATTGCAAATTAAATATTTTTTGGTAAACTGTGAAAATAGTATTACTGATATAAAATAATTAAGAATTAAACTGATTATGTTTGCATATATTATTAATGAAATCACGAAAATATCACGGGTTTCCAAATTGTACAAAATGATTCTTAAAAAAAAAGCTAATGAGAGAAAATAAACACTTAGTTTATAATGCTATTAATTAATGGTAAGTAGAAATAAAGATTTGTAAATATAAACCCTAAATGACTATAGTCAAGAAAACATTGAAGAAAGATGCAATTAAAAACCACAAACTCATACACATAATATAGAGGTATTCAAAATGGTATTCCTAACAGTACAATTTAGAATGACCACATTATGTGATTAGAATAGTAAGCTGAGAACTGATATTTGATATTTTATAACTTGATATTTTTTAGGAGTATCAAGTATGTGATAACTCTATACTGGGATTTCCATAAGTTTTAGAATTGGTAACTATTTTTAACAATTTATGTAAGCAGTCTATTATAACATCATCTTCATCATGGTAAAGATAATACTAAAATAATAACACATAATAAAAACGGTGGTAAATAAAGTTAAATTTATCTGATTAGTTGATAAATTCTGGAGTTTCATCTATCATTATTGGCTATACAAAAGTGTAGTAGTAGACAGACTTTTCCAAATGGGATAATACACAAAGAAACAAAAAGTGTACTGAGCAGATTTGATAGAAATGAAATTTTTAGTTAAATCTCAAAGCATTAAGACCTTCAAGATCTCAAAAGCTAGCAGAGATTAACTAAAGTAATCACAGAGTACAATAGGCTGTTAAGAGAAAATACTAGATACTATTCTCTTTTTTCCAGATATATATGGACCTATTTATTATAAACATTATTATTATTATATATAAATTTTTTTGTGGTTATTAAACAGAAATACATACAACAATTAAATTAAAACTTTCCAACACTTGGCTGGTGGTGCGCAGTATAGTAATTTTGTAAATATTAAATAAAAATTTAAGCTACTGCAATGAAGTAGTTAATTTTATAAAATTAACATCTATTTTGTTATTTAATATATCTAATTTTAATAGTGAAGAAACTGAGAAGAGCGAGGACAAATAATGGAGATCTTATTTTACTGTAAATGTTTGGATAAAAGGAGAGATATATCTGATGATGTTCACATAAGAGGTGTTCAACACGGTCGTATAGATTTCCATTCTTTTCAATATTTATTTGGAGGAGAATTTTAAACAAGCTTTGGATGACATTTCAGAAAAATAAAAGTGAATGTTACCAATAATTTAACACTTGCAGATTACAGAGTATTGCAGCCTGATACCTCAGCAGAATGTAGCTGATATTAGAGTAAAATATACAAGTGTGGATTACAACAGAATTTAAGATGACATATTGTAGCAAATAGATAGTGGAATTCATGGTGATGGCCTTTTAATTAGTAACATTCTTCCAGAGTGAGTGTCAAGTTTTATATACTTGATACTGTAAGATTCCATAAAAAAAAATATGATGATTGAGATCACTCCAAAGAAAAAGTACATAATAGAAAGAGCTAGATTATTAGCTTTCTTGTGAATAAGATGTCTGATGAAACCACAATTTAAGTTTAAGGAGGCGAATGAATAAGTGCTATATCTTCTTTGTGATGATATCTGGAATTTCTTCAAATATATCAGAAGCCTCGGTGAAGAAAATTGAGGCTTCAAAGATATGGGTCTTTGACGATCGCTTAAAATTAATTGGAGAAATAAGGTTTGCAGCGAGAATGTACTCAAAAAGCTTGATTAATAGCACAGAAGTATTTAAGATTAAGAAGAGCTGGAGAACTTTGAACATGCATATGTACATACATATTAATGAACAAAGAAGAATTGATTTCCATATCTTATACTTCAGGGGAAAAGTGTGAAAAACTAAAAGAGAATTTCACAATTGAAGAATTTAAGGTTGTGTTTTTTGAGCGAACCAGCTTTTTCCTTTAGTCAGCTGTAGACAAAACACTAACTGTCCATAAGTTTATCAACAGACATGGTATGTAAAAAAGAAGAATCATAACGGTTTTAATGAAATTAATTTAATTAAAATAATCAAGTGAGAACAAGTATAGAATTTAAATTTTAACTTCTATAAAATTAGAAGCAAGTGCTATATAAATTGACGGTAACAGGTTGAAAATAATTAAACACAGATTTTCAAATAAATTGTCAGAAATAAAAAAGTAATTTTTCATTTGGACATGGAGTCATTAAATTATTTTAGGTAGGCAGCTTTCAAAATTACTCAACAAAACTTTTAAGTAACCTAAGATAAGTTTAATTTTTCCAGATCTATTTACGTATGAGCACATTTAGACAATAAGTTAGTCTAGAAACGTTAGAAAATATAAATGAAGGAGATAATTTTCAGTACTGATAAAAATAAAATAATATATAAAAATAATAGATTGAAAATATTTAATGTAGATATGATTTTGAAAGAACTAAATTTTCGGCATATAAGGATATAATGAAGAATAAAGGGATGTACTTTGGTTGTAACAAATGTAAAACTATGGATGATTTCATCTTTATATTATTTTATATGGATGATTTTAACTATCTAAATACATCTTCAATGGTGGAACTTATGGTTACAACGGGATAAAATGTGCGTCAAGCAAAAAGTGTAGAATATGAGGCCAAGATCATATTACCGAGAGTAATAATAAAGTTAAACAAAAGTGTAAAAAATTGATGTATGAAAATGAGAAATTCCATACATAAAGACATATAGAACATGCAACTTATGATAAAAATAAATGTGAATCTTAACAAATATAGATTTCAATGACTCATTCAAAGAAGGAAATACCTGCATAAACATTAAATAATTAATGATACTTGTAAATGCGCAGGGTTAATGATATATAACTGCACTTATCTAATGAGGTGTTTCAAGACTGACAAGATTTCAGGGATGAAATTATTGAAGAAGAGACAACAGCTGATAGTATAACTCATTTACATTCATTAGACAACGTATGTAAACGTTAGAATATTATGTAAATATAAGGTATCTGATACAGAAGTAGAAAAATTACAAGCATTATTGCATATTCTTAATATAAGGCCTTCTGTGATTGTAAGTGTGGAAACACAATTACATGAAAATTGGGAACTTAATTTTCATAATAACATGATTACAATGCTTAAACGAATAAGGATAGTTTAAACAAAGCTGGCCGAGTAGTTGTTTATGTAAAGATAATATTCAGCATGTCAACTGTACAGCTGAATAGTTAAATAATAATAAAATATATATAAGTAGCTTTATTGTTCTAATGCATATGACAAAAAAACGTTTTTATAAATGATTAACATAATTATTTAAACATAAACCAAAATTTAAAAAAATCATATTATGCTGGGTGATTTCAATATAGACATAATGAAAATTAATGAAGACTGTGTGAATTTTCAAAAAAATGTTTTTGAATTAGGTAATAACCTTGCTTTAAAAAAATTACTAGACTGAGTCTTAATGATTCATATAGATATGCATTTATTAAATCTAGCTTCGATCACTATCCACTTTTAAAAATTTTTCAAATAATATAGTATAAGTAGTTCATTTTTACAATCTTTTGAAACCACATCAATCAATTTAAAATGCTTGCTAAACTCTATTGAAATATCATTTAATTATATCATAATGCTTTTTAATCATTATCATATGTTGCATGACCAAAATTTTGTGACAAATCTTTTAACAAACTCAACTGATGAAAATACAGTGAAGTCAACCATCAGAGTAAAAAACAAAAGTAAACCTAGGAAGTTTTGTATAAACAAAAGTCTTATTCAGTCAAGAAAAATTGTATACAAAATGAAAAACTTACCTTAATAATAAAAAAAAATTGAAAGATGAATATAATGTATATAAAACCTATACTATATAAACTACTTAGATTCGCTTGATTTAATTATGAAAAAATAAATGAAAAAATTATGCTACTGTTACTAGAAAAATATAAAACAAAATGGAAAAAAGTAAACTGGAAATTTGTCAGAAATAAAATTGGAAAAGGAAAATAAATATAGAGCTGAAATAAATATTATAATTAATGATAAAAACAAAAATGGTTACACTTTTCAAGAATATGCTCGCAGCCGATCTGTAGTTAGTCGGTTGTCGTAGTTAGTTAGTTGTTAGATGACACCACTGAAAGGAGAAAATAAATAAGTTCAAATTATAATTTAACTTTATATAATAAATATATCTTTATTACCTAAGCAGTAGCAGTATTCAGGATGAATTAAATAAGTATGTCCTATTTAAGTATTCAAACATCACGGTAATTGTTTAGTTACAGTCAGAACGAGAGAGTAGTTTACTAGCAAATTCATTTGTTGGGACTATTGTATTTGTGAAACACATACAATAACACATTATTTGAGTTGCATGATTTAGTAAAACTAAATACTGTTGAATTTTAGCAGTGGATGGGAAGAAGTGCATTTTATGGAAGGGTAATACCTTCCGTAAAATGTGTTCGCTTGGTCATGAAAAGACTATATCTATCCTAATCAAGAGACTGTTGGCGTTTTAACCGTATGGGATGTTGTGAAGATGTAAGCCTGAAGAAAGACACATGGCTTAGACAGGTGAAACTAGACTATTCGACTATAATGTTATTCATTTATTGTTGGAGTTATGAAATGACACGTATTAGTTTTTGTAAACAGGGAGTTGAACATTTCACCTCCACCAGTGGTGGACTGGAATACCTTTTTACAAGAGGTTTGCTCGGTGAAATTGCTTAGGAATCCAACTGAAATTGGCGGTCCTTATGTGAATGTAGAAATAGATGAATTGGTTTTTAAAAAAAGGAAATATAACCGTGGGTGATAATACTTCACTCAATGGGTTTTAGGTGGTGTATGTCGTGAAACAAACAAATGTTTCCTGCATGCCATTCCCGACAGAAGTGAAGCCACTCTATTACCCATAATTGTTAAAAACATTAGGCCAGGAACAATTATCCATTGCAACCAATGAGCTGTGTATAACGACATAAGAAATTCCATCCACAACTACACCAACTTACGTAACTTATTGATCCAATTACTGCTTCCATACACAATGTTTAGAAGGAGTATGGAGCTTAGCAAAAAGAAGGAACCAGAATAACTTTAGAATTCATCAAGGCATGACAGACAGTTACATGTGTGTTTATGTGGAGATGTCATCTTGGTGACTGTAATCCTTTCCTAACGATACTGGAAGATATTGCTGATTACCAATTAATATTGGTTCGATTATATTTATTTTTTTCTCCTTCGAGTAGCATATAGATTATAATATTTTTATAAATATAAACAATATATTAAATATTTTAAGTTTCGTTAGTTATATTTATAATTTTAGATTTAATAGTTCTATATATATTTAGTTATTTATATAAATTTATTGTATAAAGTGAGATTATAATTTTAACTCAATTATTTTCTCCTTTCAGTGGGACCATCTAACAACTAACTAACTGATCGGCTGCAGGAATCTTCTTGAAAGGTACCCCAAAATGTATACATCACTAATAATAAAGAAATAGCTAACATAGGTAACTATTTTAAAGATTGTTTTGGAAGTGTTGGTGAAGAAATAGGATGCAAAATTATAGAAATTCATCAATCAGTCTATCTAACAGTGAAAATCAAAAAACATTGACAAAAAATATATTTATAAAACCGTTATGAACCAATGAGATATTAAACATTATTTTACAATTAAAAAATATAAGTGGTGAAATATATGGTATACATGCAAATGTATTGAATCAATTTCACAAAATATTTTTGAACTTCTTGTGAATATTAATAATTTATTTTCAAAACAGGGAAATGCCCAATTCGCTTTAAATTAGCTGAAGTAGCTCCTGTTTTTAAATCTGGAAATCATAAACTAGTAACTAATTACAGAACAATCTCCTTAGCCTCTACTTTCAAAACTATTGCATAACAGAACTTTTAAATACTTGGATAAATATAATGCAGTTTCTATTTGTAATTTGGCTTCAGTAGAGATGTAGGAAATAAAGTTGCTATTGTAAAAATAGTACAATATGTTACTGAAAATTTAGATGGGGAAAAGTCTGTTACTGCTCTGTTTATTGATCATGGCCTTTGGCACAATCATTCACTTTTTCTTAAAAAAAATTACTTAAAAAAATTGGTATAAAAGGAGTTACTCTTGAATCGATAGAGTATTATTTAAAAACTAGACAACATGTAGTAAAACTAAAAAATACTAAAAGTGAGCCTATTACAATGAACATCGTAGTAACACAAGAGTACTGCATTGGGACTACTGTTATTTATTATTTATATAAATGATATTTTAGTGTAAACTCGGATGTTGATTCCATAATTATTTTTTACACAGGTGACACAACAGTATTTATGCTCATCTAACAACTGGAATAATGTAAAATATAAACATCATCTTTTAAACAGTATATTTGGTTAGATTAAAATATAGATAGGGCAGTTTGCATGAACTTTTTCCAATCACCGTGATCTTTTATCCATAGATTTTAAATTAAAGTTAAATAATGAAAATGGAAAAAGGGTTGAACACATAAATCATTTGGAAGTATTTGTGGATCAACATCTGAGATCAGCTTTTCAAATGGCAAGTTTATTATACAGGACAAAATACCTAATTTGTATATTATACAGCTAAAAAGTATAATTAATACAGATAGTTTGTTTATAGTCATGAACAGACTTTATTCTAGCATTGTGTACTTTGATTTTTAAAAGTAACTTAACTATTTCATGAGAGAACTTTTTATTATTAAAAAAAAAAATAGTAATAATAATTGAAATTTAAATCAACCAAAAAATTAATTTTTTCATAATACTTTCATACTTCATAACCCACTGTGACTTTAAGGGAAAATATGGCTTCTTGTAGACTAGTTAAAAATGTATTCTATCATACGTAAGCTGAATTACATAGCCTTTTACAGCACGCCGTTCATTCTTTCCACCACATGATATGGCCAAAACAAATTCGTTTAGACAAATATATGCTTATAATTGTTAACTAAGAAAATTACTATACAATTTTAAGTATTCCTAGAAATGTTCTAATATTAACAATCATTTTAAATAGGTTTTAACCAAATAATTTTTAATTTTTATGTTTGTGTCTTGAAAGTCACAGTTGGTCATACTGTGGTTGTGTACTTAGTTGGTGAGTCAGTGAATGCCCCAACAAGGTTATGTATGTGAATGGTAATGTGAGATAACTGATTGGATTGTAAATATTTTTGATAAGGATTTAGTTAGGAACGAGTAAAATTAAATGACAATTCTATTATTAGAGAACTAGATTATGACTTATCAGATGATGAATTTTTAAGTGATAGCGATTGTGAAACAGAGGTGTTTGTGATGAATAATACAAGTACATGCCCAGAAACAAAAGACGATCTTGCAGATAATGCGGTAGCAACACAGGTAAATGAAAATATTAATCACTAGAATGAAAACTTTCTGAAAATGAAGGAATACTATTATTACTGAAAATAATATAGAACTTAATTGGAAAACTCTTTGTTCCAGAGTTTGTACACTTTTCTCAATAGAAAGGTCAATTAGATAATGACTGTACTGAAATACAAGACCCTGTCACATATTTTTGATATTTTATTTCTGATGACATTCTTGAAAATACTGTCCAAGAATTAAAATTATAAACCCTTAAAAAACTCTATAAAAATACTTTAGAACAATTCATTGGAACATGCTTTTATATGAGTATTTATGGATTGCCGCATACCAGAACGTGCTGGCAAAGTATTAAAAATAATCTCCACTTTAATGATAACATCAGTATTTCAAAATCGAATGATAAATTATGTCCGTTTATTGAAATTTTAGATAAATTTTGTAATATAAAGATGGATGAAAAACTCTCTGTAGACAAGCAAATAATCCCATTTACAGGAAAACATTCAATGAAGGTTTACATACAAAAAAACCTAAGAAGCGGGGATATAAATGTTTTATGATGTGTAATGAGAAGGGAATTCTTTATAATTTTGAATTTTACACTGGGAAACCTAAGCATGACCCTCCTTCTTTAACTGACGTGGGTGTTTGCAGAAATGTAGTTCTCCAATTGTCTAAAATTAACTTAAACCATAAACTTTACTTGAAAACTGGTTTACAGGCATCAATCTAGCGATAGCGTTGTGGAAAATTGGCAAAGAGACATTAGGTACAGTTCGATCACAAAGAAATGAAAAAAAGAGGATGAGGTGCAGTAGAAGAAAGAACAGCTTCATTCAACAAAAACAACTACCTTAGTGCAGTTAAATGATATGATAATAAACCACTTCATTTACTAAGTTATTTTGCTGGAGCATATCTACTAAGTAAAGTGAAATACTATGACTCACAAGAAAAAAAGAAAATTGAAGTTGACTGCCCTAGACTTGTGTTAGCATATAATAAGTGTATGGGAGGTGTAGACATATTAGACTTTCTAATTGCTTTGTATAGAACTGAAATTTGGTAAAAAAAATGATATTTATACATTTATTTTCATTTAATGGACCAAATAACTATTAATTCTTTGTTATTATACAAGCTAGAGTACTTAGAATTGAATTTAGAAAGTAAGAAACATCTGAGCTTATTACAATTCAAGGCTCGTGTAGCAGAAGCTTTATGCTATCAAGGGAAAATCATTTCTAAAAAAAGGGGAAGACCTACTGCAAATATTGAAGAAAGAGTTGGAACAGAGAGCAAAACGAGGACTGATGGCAACAGTTCCAATAAAAGAGGTTCTGTGGGATGAGATTGGCCACTGGCATACTTTTTTTTTAACTAAGAGAGCACGGTGTAAATTTACAAAATATGCAGTTGCTCCGAAGGTTAAGCGCTTCAAGTGTAACGTACATTTGTGTTTTACTCTGGAAAAAAATTTCATGTTATTTCATACAACATAATTGATTAGCAAATTTACGGTACACTGTATTACAATTAAAAACAAGACTAATTTTTGATAATTTTATTTTTATATTCAATTATTTAAAAAATAATTATCTAAAAAATATAAATATAAATGTCTAAAAAAATTAATTTTATTAACTTTTATTTATTATTTTTTTTAATTAAAAAATTCGGGCAGTAGAGGGTTAAATCAGGTCATAAATACATACATAAAAAATTCTTATATATTTATCTGTGAGATGCACATTGTACACATTGTTATATAAAAAAAAAGTTACCACAAACAATATTTCACATTTTCAATTAAGTATAAATTAATACTTGAGCTATATACAAAGTGAATTTACCAAAGTACAATTTTCTAGTTCATTACATAGTTCTATGTGAGAATCATCTGCTACTAATTTACAAAATATAATCCCCAAAACACGCTTCCCCATGTAATTATCCTATGATAATTACATTGGGAAGTGTGAATAAATCACTTTTAAAATTTTTTTGTAATATACATGTCAAAGTTATCAAAATAATAACTGAAATTAATACTGTGAATAGGATTATTCCCTTGAATCTTAAACAAAAATATAACTTGAATTTTTATATCTTCATCATAATCGTTCATCTACAACTTACATCTACAAAATGTTTTCATTTCAAGATATACATCTTTAAAGTTTGTTGTAAAAGTAGGGGAAAAAACATGTACACGTCTGTTATATATTTCAATAAACTTCTGAATACTTATAAAGCTCTGATATTGGGAAATGTTAAAAAGAAATGAGACAATTTGATCAGTATACATACGGTACTTGAAGAATTAGAATTAGGTTTGTATTGTAAATTGGTGGCAGATAATTTTCACATAGAACTATGTAATGAACTAGAAAACTGTATTTTCATAACTTCACTTTGTATATAGATTAAGTAAATGTCATTAAGAGTTAAGTTTACTAATATTGTTTTGATGTAATCATGTTTTTATTCACATCAATGTGTACAGATGCCCATGTGCATATCTGCAGGTTAGATATGTAAGTAACTTTTTATGTATGTATATTATCTTTTATGTATTTATGACCTGATTTAGTAAAATACTGAATAATTAACTAGTTAAAAAAAAGAAAAAAAGGAATAAGCACGTGCTAATATGACTGAAATAAAAATAGTTTCCCTGATTAAATTTCAATTTTAGAAATTTGAGTTATCATATATTACTATTCTTTTGTTTAATAATAAAAAGGTCTCTCTGACGAAACAGTTATGCTACTTTTAAAAATCAAAATAAACATATTTTAAAATGAAATAATCCTAGTATAGATATTTTTTTCTTCAACTGACTGGAATAAACCTTATTACAGCAGCAATGAAAGGATTATATCCTTTTTTTATAACAGAAAAAATACAGCATTTCTCTCATATTAAAAAGTAAATTACCTGAATATGAAAAAAAAACAAAAAACAAGTAATAAAATCATTTTTTAATAATATTAGTAATTATAATCCATAGATATTACCTAACACTGGTTGTAATTAAAGATTACGGTTTCTGATATAATAACGAGTAGTTCTTTTAACACAATATTTGATTTTATACTGATTAAAATCTTACCCAAAAAGTTTGGTTTATAATCACAGCTTTTGTACCAGGCATTTTAAAAAATAATTCAATTCATTAACTACTACTTATTAACTAAACAATTCTAGAATTGTAAGCATGAACAATTTTGAAAAAGTCAGTGTTAATTTGCATTAACTTTATTAATACATACGAGCAGCTGTATCTATCCATCCAGAAAAAAACAAATATAAATTCAATTAAGTAATTAATACTAATTTAATTCCTAGTAATACCTAAAATATTTGGCATGGTTTTAACTTTGATTTTTAATTTATCGATTAAATAAGGAGGTAATAAACATACTACTTATGAAAGAATAAAAAATCTTATGGTCAGTTGATGAATGCATAAATTTAATTTAAGCGTATTTAAGTCTGTTTAAAAACAGGTCTTATTTGTACTACATATATGTTATTTTAAAATGAAATAAAAAAAAAGTTCTAATAATAATAAAGAAAAGAAAGAAAACACGTTGTTTTTATATTTAAAAAAAATTAGTTTCATAGCGAAAAAAAAAAGAGTAAAAAATACAGAAAAAATAATCTACGATTTTTTATCTAATTAGAAAAAAAAAATAATCAAAGTTAAAAAAGAGATTCTATTTGGTCTTTAAAAAAGTAGAACTTGTGACTAATTAAACTAGATCAAATACTTAATATATTGCAAATGCAATTGATAAAAGTTATTGGTCAATGCCAACATAATTTCAATAAAAAAGACTGGTTTAAAATCAGAAAAAATATTTAACGAATAGAAACAAAAAAAAAATAAGAAAATAAAAATTATGCAATAAAATATTTAAAACAAAAAAACGAGTCTAGCGGAAATTATTTTTTTTTTTTGTTAAAAAAATGAGTGTTAAAAAGATAACTTTATACAAATTTCCAGTTATAAAACTGTTAACTGTTATGTATATAAATAATACATTAACATTATGAAGAAAATCAAACATGCTCTGTACATAATTTTAAATTTAAACAGATTGTTGATAAATACATTGATGAAAAAAGAAGAATATCACTTCATAAAGTATTGTAATAAAAGAAACAGTGTTTTAACTCTCCAAGTATTCAAAATATTATTTTAATTTTATTTTTTAATAAAAAGTAAACTAAACAATAAAGAGAGGGTAAACTAACAAGCACAATTTTAAAATACACAATTTTCAATATGTAAATAAAACTTATGCGAATAAAAATAAATTATCTACTTATATAAAACATGAAAAAACATCATTACAGATATTTAATTAAAAATTCAGATCTTTAAAAAAGCTGAAATATAATAATTCTTTGGCAACTCTTTGGACTTAAATTATCTAAACTTTAATATTTATGAGCTGTAAATTAGAAAAAAAATATATAAATAAGTAATTACAATTATTACGGTGGGGTCAACACAAAATACAACCTTTGGTCACATATTTTCAATATTCAAAACTTAATTACAGTAAAAAGAAAAATTATTAACTATATTTAGGCCTATAATTCATACATAGTATCATTTTTATTAATGAATTTAGTTAACTAAATTTCTAAAATAAAATAATTTAAATAAGTTACACGACAGTGAAATTTATATTTTTAAATTTATAAATTTTCTAATTTTAGAAGCAGTAAAATAAGTCTACTAGAATTTTTTCTAAGATCATGTTTAGTTTTTCTAACTTATTTCTCTTTCTGCTTTGTTCGATTGGAAGTCACAGCTTCCAGGAACATTACTCTAAAATAAGACTCATTTATAAGAATGTGGAAACAAAAAACTTTAACAGCCATGCAAATGGATGTCATCAATTTTCATTCAGTATTTACACATTTCACAACAGATTACTTTTACTGCTCCTATAATAAGGATGGCAAAACTTCTCCGACATGTTTCCACTCTAGTCTAATAATGCATCACTCCTTAAGATTTAAAAAGAGCATTTCACCAAATTATTTTTATAGGGGTTAAACGATTTAAATCTATTACATCACAAAAGAAGTTACAGTCTGGCAGGACAAGTTCCCAGAGTGACAACCAGTGATATATTTGTCATCCTTATTTTAAACACAACAAATATACAATTAAGAATTTCAAAATTTTACAATTTTAAATTGTATTTTTTAAAACATTACATAATAAAAATGAATACATGCATTTCAGTCAACTTTGAAGACAATTATTTAAAAGAAAAGAATTACAAGTATTTAAAGTTATAAATTAAAAAACCTAAATAATTCATTTACAGCAGGAGAATGAACTTATGAAATATATGAATGAATAAATCATACACAAGTATCAAATACTTGTTTTATATATCTTACAATATGCTGACAGAGAAAATACTGCTATCATCAAATAACCACACGCAAAGTTAAAATGTAGATAAACTTTAATATTTGTATTCAATATTTCTGAAAGGAGTAAGGACATGGTACAACACGAGTCCTGTGTGTTATGTAATGCTTTAGAAAGGGATGAAAGATCAAAAACATTTAGATATATATATATACACATTTTTTCAATTTTTAACTCATCATGTATTCATATAAATGCCATCAACAGCTTTGCCTTACAAAACATGGCTTAATGAAATCTAATTGGTCTTAATAAATCACAGAATTACACAATAGAAGTTGGTTATATATAATTATATATACAAGGGATAACTCTAATGTAAAGACTGCTGGGAAATTTCCCTCCTTAAGGTTGGTGAACCTGTGTGGTTCATGACCACGCGAGAATGAACTTATGAAATATATGAATGAATAAATCATACACAAGTATCAAATACTTGTTTTATATATCTTACAATATGCTGACAGAGAAAATACTGCTATCATCAAATAACCACACGCAAAGTTAAAATGTAGATAAACTTTAATATTTGTATTCAATATTTCTGAAAGGAGTAAGGACATGGTACAACACGAGTCCTGTGTGTTATGTAATGCTTTAGAAAGGGATGAAAGATCAAAAACATTTAGATATATATATATACACATTTTTTCAATTTTTAACTCATCATGTATTCATATAAATGCCATCAACAGCTTTGCCTTACAAAACATGGCTTAATGAAATCTAATTGGTCTTAATAAATCACAGAATTACACAATAGAAGTTGGTTATATATAATTATATATACAAGGGATAACTCTAATGTAAAGACTGCTGGGAAATTTCCCTCCTTAAGGTTGGTGAACCTGTGTGGTTCATGACCACGCGAGTAATGTACACACTGCATTGTTGTCTGTAAGTTGTCGAGTTGTAGTATTTTTGATTATGTATGAGTTATGTAATAAAATAAATAGGAAATTGATGCTGCCGACTGTGAATTACGTGGTCATACATTTTTTAAACCATTAAAACTATAATCTGGCTGATATTGAAAGGCAGTTGGTTGCTGTGTAGGGTGATAATATAATGAATGAATGAATGAAATGTCCAAAAATGGTGCAAAAGGTTTAGAAATAACAAAATTAATGTGCACAATGAAGAACATTTTGGGAGGCCCTTGATAATCACCAAGGACTTGTTGAAACGTGTCGATGAAGAATTCAAAAAAGATTGTTGCTCAACGATTTCCGACTTGGCTCTTCTTTTTCCTGATGTTTTGGTTGCATTGTTAATGACCATTCTGGCTTCAGAAAGGTTTGTGCATGTCTTAACAGAATGTCATAAAAAACCCAAATGGGATCTGTTCTGGAATTTTTGATGTGCTACATAAAAAAAGGTGATGAGTTCCATAATTCAATTGTTACTGGCAATGAAATATGGATTTTGTACTACACAGCAAAGAGAAAATGGCAGTCAAGTGAATGGTGTTAACCTCACCAGAGGTTGGTATGGTTGTAACCATACCGACAAGAGGCTGCAGCCATTTAAACACAAACTGATGGCCACAGTCTTTTGAGATTGGTTTGGCATACTGCTGATTGATTTCATGCCACGTGGAACGACTATAAATGTAGAAGCCTACTGCAAAATTCTAGGTAGGCGATGTGGGTGACTGACTGACAGCGTCATCCTGCTGCACGTAAATGGATATCCACATGTTGCAGGTCCAAAACATGATGTACTGAGAACATTTGAATGGGAAATTTTCGATCACCCACCAAGCAGTAGAGACTTAGCTTCTTCTGATTACCATTTGTTTGGAAAATTGAAAGAATTTTTGAGTGGTAAGCAATTCATGGGTGATGAACTTAAAAACGCTGTTAATCAGTGGCTAAATGGGCTGGCGGCAGAAGAATATGACAAGGGTATATTGAAGCTGGTGTATCAATACGATAATGTCTTAATTCATGTGGTGATTATATGGAGAAGTAGTATAATAAGATATGTAGTTTAAAAGAAATAAAAAATATTTACAAAGTTTTCAGAATAAATTTTTTTACAATGAGTGGTCTTCACATAAGAGATAACCTCTTGTATAAGTTATAGTTGCAATTGTCCTGATCAAAACTGTAAAATTCAGAATGAAGTGACATAATTACTGTCAAGAGATATACAAGATCATTTTTCTTGTGATTAAATAAGTTATTTATCATTACAGGTACTTAAGTATACCTTTGTACTTTTAGTACAAATGGATGGATTTGAAATTTTACCCTAAGATCCATGGCTTTTTTCTTTTTGGCAGAATATTTTACTATGTGCATGAAATTATTCATTCTCCTGATAACACTAAATTAAACCACACATTTTAGGAATGGTAATTGCATAAATGAATTTTAAATAATATTTATAAATTAAGGAAAAATATAAAATTACTTCTGGGTCATTCATTTTGTGTGTTGCTAAATCTGTTTGTACCTGTCGATGAAAAATCAGCAGGTATAGTTGAATTATGCCTAGTCTTACGTGAACCTTCTGAATCATTTTCTGCATTCGGATTAACAGAATGCGATAAGGCGACAGTGCGATCAAAATCAATCATTGCGTATCTTTCTGTCTGTTTATTAGGTGAATCTGGAACCTGTGATGAATTGTGTGTTGTTGATAATGGTGAAGGAGGAACATTTTCACCACGTGATGGTGTTTGATCGAGATCAAGTAC
Source organism: Lycorma delicatula (assembly GCF_047948215.1). Taxonomy (NCBI): domain Eukaryota; kingdom Metazoa; phylum Arthropoda; class Insecta; order Hemiptera; family Fulgoridae; genus Lycorma; species Lycorma delicatula. Next base: position 155,957,485 of record NC_134460.1, read on the forward strand.
TACATAATTTATCACTTGATGATGTGTGGCTAAAGATGGAGGCGTCAAAGGTTGCGAAGACTGTCCGGTGGCTAATGTCAGTGATGAATGTAAAGATATAGAATGCGGAACTGTACGATCCACTTTCAAAGTTAAACTTCTAGAAAGACCTTCAATTTCTCCTGGTTCTAAATTTTCATAACAATGTTTTGGTTCATCAGGGTCCCGATCGGGTTTTGATAGCGGCCGTGGAGGTGGCTCATCAGTAGAGATGTTTTCCAATCCTGGTACGACATTCATATAAACAGGAGATGAAGGAACTTGGTCCAAATTTTCATCGACCGGTATCGTCGCTGTTTCATCTAAACGAGTATAAATACAATCGCTAGCTAAGCTACCAGTAGGCGAAACCGGTACCACAGCTACAGGTGTTTTATCTGTACAACTAATATTCTGAATGACAAGGGGAGGGGCATTTTCATGTGGAACTGCTAAAGATAAACTTGTGGTGTTACTATAAGAATGACATAATGTCCTATGTTTTTCTAATTCAGCCTTATTAAATACCTCTTCATTAGCGTAATTGTTATTTGCTACTGCAGGCGGGGGTGATGGTGATCCAGTACCTTGAGGACTTAAAGGACCATTACTGTTACTACCAACACTATTAATGCGACTAGGTCCATTCAGTAATGAGAAACGATTACTATTCTGTCGGAATGGTGTTGGCTCCAAGTAATTCCCATCCACTCCCATCTGTCTGTTAGGAGGAAGAGATGGAGGAGGAGCTGGAGCAAATTCTCTGGATATTGTGTCATCAGTGGAATTATTTCTCATCTGTAACAAACGTTAGTATACATAAACATGTGAATAACATAGATTTTTATTAAAAACAAAAAAGTTAAAATAATTAAGTCACTGATATTCACCAAAAATATAAACACTACATTGCTCCTATATCAGAACAAGATGAACACTTTTTTTCTTAAATAGATGAAAAACTAGAGAGGGTATACAGTCTGAAAAAAAGCATTAAAAAAAAGATGCATTACTCAATACCAAAACTAATGATTTTGTCCTAGTACAGAACTAATTTATTTTTGGGGAAAAAATGTTAATTTAAATAAACCACAGTGGAATTGATGTAATGCATATGATTTTCTTAGAAACCTATAACAAATTACTAAAGTATTTATAATCATGTAATATGAAGAATTCGACAATAAACCCATATCGGACTGCTGAATTTTATAATTCTGATTTTTGTTCAAAAAAACTGTTGGCAACATAAATAATGCACTGACACACACACACAAACAGAAAACACTGTAGGTTTATGTATAAGGAAAGATAAATAAATATGTATGTGCATCAATATGTATGTGTGTATGTACATGCACATACACACATAGTGACAGAAAACAATGCAAATTTAGTAAGGCAAATTTAAAAAAAAATTTATTACTATATATTTAAATACGAAGTATACTTTTCAGATATATTTTCTATAGTCATTAAAAAATAAAATAATAGTTTAAACATTTTTCATGGTTTAAAAACTTCTTTTAAATATAAAAAAAATGTTCTACATATTTTTTAAGAAATAGTTTATCACCACTTTTATCTTTATTGTTGGCAGCTATATATACAACAATGAAAACAAAATAAAAACAAGCCAATGACATCATTTTAATAAGAAACCTATTAACAAATCATAATAAAAGTGAGATCAAGTTTGAAGATAAATTCTCTTGAAATGTATCGTCTCATTCTCTAGTTCCATATCACTTTGCAATTGTCAGCTTGTTTACTGCCTTTATAGCTCATACAGTTTGTAACCAGTTTACAAAAATCTGAAGTATTATTAGTCACAGCATTTTATTTAAACTTGCCAACTCTCAAAGTACTAAATTTTATACTAGTACTTATACTAAGTACTACGCTGTGTATGTTTTTATTTTTCATAGTTTTTTTTTTTTTTATGAAAACAGTATCTGTAACTACCTTTTTGAAAAAAATATTGGGTTATTGTATTGGCTTCATTACAAACTTAAGTGTTATAAATCAAATATTGAAATGCAGTTGTGATAAAAAGTGCTTTTTATAATAACTTTTTTTGTTTATTATAATAAAAATAGATATGATGGGAAAGGATCTCTATTTTTTCACTGCCACATATATCCCACAAATAAAAAAACTGTAATAAAAAAATCTCTATCCTCATTATACTTAATTTAGACTATAAATTAAGCTAATTTTACTATATTTAAATTACAACATGAATTTTTTGTATGGCTAACAATGGGTTTTCCACAGTTCTATCAGCTGTTTCTGAGATAGAAAATCTTCATAAAATCCATAAAAGGTAATAAAGTGTAAAATTTAATGAATTGAGATTAAGAGTTCTAAGTAAAACATCATCATTAATAATGTATTAAAATTTAAAACTATTTGGCTAGAGATTTCATTAGTTATAATCAGCCTAAATAAAGGGTTTGAAATCAAGAGTTTTAAAAACAAGGTCTTTCTTATAACATACCTAAGAAAATGTTCTCAGTGTCTGAAAAATTTAATTGCAATAAAAAAATACTGGATTAAAAGAAATAAAAGTATTACGTATAATAAATGAAAATCTGCCAGACTTTACTGCATATTTTTAATCTGATAGTAAACTATACAACTGTAGTGTCTCATTAACACAGTATCATGAATTATGACGCAATATATTGTGAATGAAACACGCTTTAACATTTGCATTGAGAATTAGGAGGAGGCTTTACTAATATGTAAGATGCAAAAACAAAATTAATCAATTAATCCTTGACAAAAAATAGTTAAACCAATCTGTTTCATACACTGCACACAATGTCCAGAGACTTTTTCCCTCTAAATCCATTTATATCTTCTGTAACTTTCATCTGATAATTACAAACACAGTAAATATTACACATAAAAATTATGTTTTCAATTATGTGTATGAGAAGGAAAAAATATGTGACAAGTTACAGTACGCTTAAAAGTAGTGTGACCTCATCGCATGTTCAGTTAATAAGAAAACACTGTTAATAAAGTTAATTAATTAATCTGATCAGGTTATGTTATTTCATTTTATTTAAAAATATAATTATTAAACAAAACTGCCTCATTATTCTTAACAACAATTTAATAAGCCAACGCATAATAAATTCAATGATGTAATGATTTCCAAATTTAATTTTTATTTGCATAGATGTGCATAGTATTTAATTGAACATTTAAAAATATATATAATGTATTTTACAATATTCAAATCTGTATCTCTTTCCTTTAAGTGTATTTATTTTGTTAAGCAGCAGTCTAGAGTTCAATCAACTACAGAGTGTTAAAAAGTGACATTACCTTATGGAAGAATGTTTCCTCCTTTAGTTGTAGGTATAGTTGAGGAATAATGGGTTACACAATGCAGCAGAAAATATTCATTGTCTCCCAATACAATAGATATGCCAGTTATGCCATCTTATGCCAGGACGCCTTCATAGAAACATACGATGTTTAATTTGAAAAGGCCTTTAAGGTCCATGACGAATTTGCTTTAATGTCATCAACAGTCTCAAAACGACATCCTTTCATCACCGATTTTAATTTCAGAAATAAGAAAAAGTTGCAAGAAGCCAGGTTTGGCAAGTAGGGAGGCTGAGGGAGGACAGTCATATGATTTTTGGCACAAAACTGAGGAATTAACAAAGCTGAGTACACAGGTGCATTGTCGTGGTGAAGGAACTGTAAGTTGTCTCGCCACAACTCTGATTCTTTTTGTGGATTTTTTCACGTAACCATTATAAAACACCTTCATAGTAAGCACGGTTCACTGTTTCACCTTGAGGCAAGAATTCAAAATGCACAACTACATTAAAATCAAAAAAAATAAACAACAGAGAGCATCACTTTGACATTCAATCGAGATTGAAATGCTTTCTTGGGGTATGGAGATCCTTTACCAATCCAGTGTGATGATTGAACATTTGTCTTAATGTCATAGCCATAAACCCAGCTTTCATCTCCTGTTATGATCTTTTGTATGAATGTTTCATCGTCATTGGCTTGTTCAAGAATTTGCTGACAAACGTCTTTCTGCCGTTCAATCATCAAAGAACAAACTTTGCTGCAACTCAATGCATGTTCAATTTTTCAGTCAAAATGTCATGGTGTAATTCAATTGAGATGCTAACCTCTTCTGTAAGTTCTCTGACAGTCAATTGGCGATTTGCATGCACCAGATCGTTGATTTTCTGAACATGGGTGTCATCAATTGAAGTTGAAGACCTTACTCATCAAGGGTCTTTTAACTCATGAAAACCATTTGTAACATTGCGTACGACCCAGAGAATCATCTCCATATTCAAAAGTTGAAACGTTTCCCCTAATTTCATGAAACATTTTATGTTGTAGTGTTTCTCCTGAAAATTGCACATTATAAAAATTGTTGCTAACATTTAAACACGCTGCATTAAAATAACAATAAAACTAAATGAGACATCAACAGTCCAAGAACATGTGGTTACAGAGGAGGTTATGTGGAACACATTGCTGCCAACCATACATCACTAAATATTTCTGTTGGTGTTTAATTAAAAATGTTCGGTTATTTTTTGAACAGACCTCTTATGCTATAATTTTTCAATAAGCATACATTAATTGACGATTCTTAAATCATAACTACAATTATGGTGAATAACTTCATTTTAAAAATTGCTTATTTCTTTTTTTTTTGTGTAGTGAGATAATAGAATATACTAGACTGTACAATTTAAATAAAAAGTGAGGAGAGCAGATCATATCTGGAAAATAAACATCATTTTCTAGGACTCTTTGCAGTAGAGGTACTAGTATAATGTAATTATACTAGTTATTATACTAGTAGTTATACTAGTATAATCTGAAACAACCTAATCATATGTAACACATACTACATTACTCTAGAATAATATAATAAATCATATAGTACTATTAGAATTAAATTATCACCAGTTAAATACAAATCTATCAAGTAGCAGTTTTATAGAGCATCTACATCATTAGTTTAAAGAAACTATTTCAAATTATATATTAAGATACATAGGTACAAAAAAATGTAAAATTAAAAAAAAATCACATCCTCATTAGTAAGGGAACAAACTCTACATTGCACTATTTTATGTACATTTTTTAAATACTAAATATATTCTTTATTACGAGACACAATGTTTTAAGATTATGAATTTAATTTACTTCATCCATAAGAAAATTCAATACTATTCATAAT